>NC_090020.1:24772925-25073064 GCF_036417845.1 Apteryx mantelli | reverse complement strand
TGGGCAAGGGGGGAGGGAGGGAGAAGTATCTAATCTAACATACCCTGTAACAAATCTCCTGTCATGTCTTGGAGAGACAAGCAGCCTGCTAAGTCTAAGGCAGTCATTAACGCAAGGTCCGTCCTGGCAGAGGTCACGCATTCCCCAGCTCAGGCTTGGTACCTCCTTTCCTGCCAGCTCCACAGGAGCAGAGATCAGGGCAGCCTGTGCAAACACTCCCGAGTGGTGCTCACTGTGGGTAAACTGCAGAGCTGAGGTAAGCACAAAAAGCAAAGAACATCCCCATTTTCTCACCTCCTCTCCCCCTTTGGTACAGAGTTTGTGCAGCAGTGTCACCATAAAAGACACTAGAAGTGACACTGAGAGACCTGAGCAAGAGGCACTGCAACCACTGCGGTGCTCTCCGGGGCGGCACAGAGGAGGTGGGTCAAGGAAGGATACGACATAGTGACTCTCAGTATTCACCTCGCAGCACAGTTAGTGCAGGATCCTTGCTTGGCCGTGTCCCCAAAGTCTCCTCTCGCCATGAACAAAACTCTTACCTTAATGTTAGCAGTAATTTTGTGCTTTCCAAGTGACATATGCTGGTTTGGATGGAGGCTCTGCTTTCTCTTGGGTTGGCCTGCTTTTGCAGTGAGAGTGCAGGTTACACAGCTGCATGCCAGCCATCCCCTGGTGTGATTTCCACACCTGGCTCCATGCCTCTTGGGCAGAACAGGGAGGTTTTCCACAGTGCTCCAGGGAAGGACAGCAAAGATGCTCACCCAACTGCAGACTACCGTTCTGTCGCAGGTGATCATGGCAATGGTAAAACTGCAGTAATTTGGTAGTGGCTGCCCAGAACCTGACTCTAACCTGAAAATACATCCTTGGAAGCACACGCATGCACATTTGCAGTTGAGTTTGTCTCAGAGTCCATTTCTAGGGTGAGACAAGAGGTGGCTGCAGCAAATCCAGGGAAGCATGTGGCAGTGGTGGCGTTACCTTGAGTGTAAAAGGATGGATGTGGATGCGACCTCATGATGGCTAAGTATTTTGTATGTATCATAGCAGAGACAAGCTTTAAGCAGAGTTTGGATAAAGGATTTCTGCCAAAAATCTCATTTGTCATGACGCAGTGGCATTTACAGGGAACACTTGAGGTACATGTTACAGATAATGGAAAAGCAAGCTCAGACATGTTCCCTCAAAAAAAATGGGTCAAGACTGGCCTTGTCAAAGGAGAGAGTCTCAGGCCACTGGATATTTAAGCAGGGCTGGGCAGGTCAGGGCCAGGCCAAGCTGCTAAAGAGAGATGATTCCCGTGCGACAGGTGCCCCGGGGAAAGGGAGGCCGAGGCGGGCTCTGGGCGGGTGCAAGGGGAGGCTCCCAGTCCTGCAGCACGAGGGTCCATGTGGGCGCCCGAGAAGGAGAGCCCATCACGTGCAGCTGGAGCTGGAAAACAAGAGATAGTGGGATTTAGTTGCCTGGTCAGGGTGTAAAGGCTGATGGCACTGGTACCTCAGCCAGCGAGTGGGAGGGGAAGACCTAGGGAAAGACTTCACCCCTCAAGTTTTTGTGAACAAAGTGTAGTTCTTCACCCCATGTGCAAATACAACAGATTTACCAGGCCAAACCAATGTGCTATGGCTTCATATCAAAATCACTAATTCCTAATTTGATTCACTTATTCACTAGCACTTTTCTAATCTTCTCTTTTTTTTTTTAAACACCCGCTTGATCTGAGAGCTGCTTGAGGGGGAGGTCTGGGTTTCTGGTACCAAGTGATACTGGCAGCCAGGCTTAGTAAAAAAATGGAAGTGAATGTGCTGCCTGCTCCTGCCCTAACCTCAGCTAATCTGATTTGGTCTTTTTCTCTTACTTGGTTCAAATGGCCTGGTTGCACTGTGGAAGTTTATGCCAACATATGGCAGTTTCTGAATCCTATGAGAGACCAGAGCTGGGAGATGAAGGAAATTCCAGTTTGATTTTAACACAAAGGACAACAAAGAATGAAAAATGAAACCATTGCATTTATGCTTTGCGAGGTGTCAGCCAGCACTTCCTTTTTATCAGCGTGAAAACACAGGACTTCTGGTTTTGCTTTTTTTTTTTTTTTTTAAAGCAAGAGTTTTTGGCAGAGAATACCATATTTTCATTCATGCAAGCTACAAATTAAGAAAGAAACAAGCTGTGGTTTAGCAGTAACATGTTTTCTATATATATACACAGACATATACGTGCACACATATTGCGTGTGTGTATATATATTTATATATGTGACCACATACATGTGTATACAGTGGGGGGGGGGTATAGTGGCATGCTTGCAGGGGACATTTACTAGTCTCCTCCAAATAGCACCCTGCCTTGTCTCTTGCTTCAAAGGTTCCCATCCTCCAACTCCCCATCACCTCTTCCTCTCATTTGTGTGGGCTACCTAAAGGGGTGTGAGGACTATAAAAGGAAACAGCATAGTGTTTTGAAGGGGAACAAGGGCAGGCAGCAGGCAACCTCTTAATTTACACAAGAAAGAGGCATGATAGCAATATCCATATGCAGGAAGGCACCACGATTGCCTCTCATTGCAGAGCAACCAGCCTCACATGCTGCCCTGCAGCTTTGCTTCAAAGCAAGGCTACCGGCGGTTCTCAGTTTTGCAGGCTCTGATGCATGCCACCACTTGCTGCCCAAGGCTGCTGCGCATGAGGAGCAGCAGACCTAGGTAGGGCCTGCTTTGTGATCATTTAGACTTAAAGACTAAACTTAACCTGCTTTGCCCAGTCTGATTACTCACTCCCATCATTTGCAGCTCATAAAACTGACTGCCCACACCACTCCTCCTCCCAAACATGAGTCCCCCAGTGGCTGGAAATCTTCTCAGTCCCAGCCAGGCCGTGTTTGCAGCCTCTTGTGTGTCTGCTCCCCACACAGAGGAGGAGTTTGAAAGCTTCTCCCCACTTTCAGACCACAAGGGTGCATTGTGGGTGGCCGTAGCCATTCCACGTCCTTGGTCAACGCTTGTCCTTCTGAAACCAGGAACGGTAGCTACCTGTCTACTGCTCATCCTTCTGACTGAAATGCCATCAGGTCTGGATCACTCGATCCACACTGTTCTCTAGCACTTTGCCTCCTTGCATCACCTTTTAAGGAGTGAATAGCTATTTGAAAAATGGGCCTTTTCAAAGGTATTACAAATCTTTGGTCTCCAGGTAAGACAATTTCCTGAAACATATATCACATTAGCACCATTACAAGACTTTCTCTCCACATCCTAATCTGATTTTAGCATCTATAACAAGCCGCTCCCATCACCCAGGGAGCACTCTCTGGCCATCCTTCACCAAAATGATTTTAACCCAGATTCTGTTCTTTTTATTCTCCTCCTTTACTCCTTGCATTCCAGCACACAAGCCTCTTCAGGGCTGGCCCCATGTTCATCTCTGTTTTGATTTCCCTCACGAGATGGCTGTTCCACCTCACCTCTCCCATCTCCACTGCATCTGGTTTCGGATCTGGCAGCAGCAGTTGCAGTTCTCCCGTGCTCCCCTGCGGCTGTGCACAGAGAGGAATTGTGTCCCACCCCCATTTCCCAGCCTCTCGACATCCTACCTTCTTAGAAATCACTTCCTGAGCTAGGGACTGACAGGATCTACTGCAAAAAATTACAGTCAGGGCAGGGTGAGAGGTGATAAAACTTTTTTATCTGTTGTGGCCACTCAGTGCTTTTCAAGATGAGGAACCAGATCCCTAGGGGAGGGACACACTCTGTTTCTATATGAAAAATTGCTCTCGCATAGTTTTGCTGCATAGTAAATTGACGGCTGTACATTTTTGTATCTGCTTTATCTGACAGATGTGGTTTGCAAAAAAAAAGTCTGTAGCCAAACTGTTCCACACAAGAACTGGTAAACATTACGTAGCAAAACTGTTGCGCAAACTTGCTGAGAGGCCAATTTCATTTTTGGTTTAAAGTAGGAGTGAGGGGGAGGGGGAAACAAGTAAAGATGAATGAACGCACATACAAAAATCACCCTGCTATTTGATTCTCATTTCATGACCTTACACGGGCTCGACATCTTACCCATAAAATCACTCAACCCTAAGGTTCTTAAGGGAAGATTTGGCTCTGTGGGCCAGTTGGTATAAAACTCAGTGAGGTTATACTGAGTCACGCCAGCTGAACACATGCATTTTTTCCCCTTTAACACTTTCAAATAGAGCATAAATCAGAGTGAGCCAGTAGAGATTTGGAAGGGTTTCACAGGAGGCTGTAGGCAGTACTCAACACTGCAGATGCATTCATTTTTCAGGTTCCATGGAGGAGAACAGGGCACGTATACAGATACGAAGCTTGTCCCAGAATGCTGTGAAAAGACACTTATTTATAAATTCTTGAGCTCTAATATTGTCAAAATATTTTTTTAAGCAGGAGGTGGTGCTGGTTTAATTCTTTCTCATATGTTGTCATTTGTAAAGGCAAATCTGGTGGGTAGGCTAAGGTCTGACCACTAGAAAAATGTTATTATGATGTAAATATTATGGCAATGATTGACATAAAGGAGAATAAGCTTAAATCCATTTTTCATGGCCAGGACACACACAAAGACTCCGAGCAAGGCAGTGGGTGCTCGCCCGCCTGTCCCTGGCACTGAGCGTGGGGAAGAAGGGCTCTGCGCCAGACACTGCAGCAACCTTGTCCACAGCTTTCCTCTACTAACACCCCAATTCATCCCCTTTGGCAAACAAACCACCACTCTTACAATAGTAGCTGCAACCAAGCTTCTGATTCCTTAACCTGGGGGACTGCAGGGTCTTAAACAAAAGCAGACCAAGAAGTGAAAAATCCACTGGAGCTTGCGTAATACAAACTGGATTCACCCAGGGCCTCCTATTTTGTCAAAACGACACAGAAATGAGAGCCATACAACATGCCATCTGAATTCACAATTCTTTTTTCTTTTCAGATCACTGAGAGAATAATTGTTTTATTTGTCGTCATCAACAGTCAGGAAGAAGTTCAAGGGAAATACGTCGTGTGTGTTTTATTTTTCCTCTGGAATTTATTAGATGTGGTCAGGTAAGAGGTCAAAGGGAAACCGTGAGAGGAAAGCAGATCATTCTAGCAAGCAGAACCCACCCGCTGTGTTGCAGGCTCTTTATTTCATTATTTTGAAATTGGTAGAAAAGCGTATTGTCCATTATAAATAAAAGCTTGACTTGATAAACTACACTTATTGATTGGTACAACTGGCATATCTGAGAAGCTGAGTGAAACCCAGCTAGTATATTACAGAGGTAAATCACTGCATTAACATTTCTAATTCAAAGAATTTGACCTTTCTAACACAAATTTAGAAGAAAATCACAGCTATTTTCCAGGGAAATGGCATTTGCCCAAACTGATTTACAATCCTATTGCTTTAAGAGCACACTTTTTTTTTTTAACATCTCATTTAGATAAAAGAACCACAGCATAGAAAGGCAGCAGCCAAAAAACTTTTTACTATGACAGATAAATTACTATGTGTTAATTACACTGTGCTTTTCAAACAGCCAAGAGCTCCTGCCACAGACAGCCAGGACTTTGGTTCAGTATGGCATATATCACACCACGGGGAAAACTCACATTAGGCAAAAGGGATAGTAATAGAATTAACAATTTCTATCATAAAAGTTATATATGATGGAAAGCTACCCAGGCTGCTGGGCCTGGAGCACCAGGCAAAGGTATGAGCGTGAAAGTCCCACCTTACTGATTTTCTCATTGATGTCTGCAGACAGTCATTTCTCAAATGTGCTTAAGGCTTTATGGATCTCAGTTTGTAGACTTAAGGAAAAAAAGACATATGGGATTAAGAAGCGTTTAAAAAAGACAGAGCCCTCTTGCCAGTCTCTATATGAGAGCAAATTTGTATATGTATATGCACTTTCTACTATTCTAAATACATTGCTTTGGGAACTGACTGAGAATACGGGTTGAGGCACCAGAGAAAATAGATTTTATAAAAAGAGATCTGAAAAAGCAAAATGACTGGTATAAGTGAACAGACTTTAAGTCAGCTTCAGAGTCCTGGGACTACATGTATTAATATATTACTTATATTAATTCTATGGATTATCCCTCTGCCCCATTTCTTTTTGAATTTTGTAAAGCTAATTTTGTAGACCTCAGTCTCAAATGAAAATGTTCTGGGCAGCTGGAGTAAAAGAGGCCAAAACCGTAAGCAATAAATAAACTACACAGTACTGTCAATACATATCATTTTACATCATTGCTTAACAACACAGTCCAACATCATAGGAATAATAGGGGCTGTTTAATAGGCAAGATACTGTGGTCTAGAGCAGTAAACGAACAATTCAAACAATAATGTATGACAATTTATACTGATTTAGAAATCTTATCTGGTTTATTTTAGAGCATAAGTGCAGCATCTCAAAGGAGAGACCATCTCTAAACATGCACAGGAATCTATTCCACTCCTTAGAAAAAAATAGTTGTGAAGTATTACAAGCTCTCCCATCTCATTTGTCAGGGACATAAATGTCCTGTGGATTATGGGTAATGATATACTGAGAGCAAATTCTGCAAAGTTTTCCATTTTGGTCTTTTTTGCTTATTACCATAAACGGTCCAAGGAGGTCTACTGAGAGCAAGTGGCTCTAGAAGAGTCTCCCTTTCATACCGCATTGAGATTATGCTTTCAAAATAATAGTAAGAAAAAAATGGAGACAATCTTGAGGCAAGCCTGGAAGGCAAGCTTGAGAGACGATAATACATTTCTAATCTGTCAAATTCTTCTTCTACAGTTCAGGAATGATGCAGAATTACTCAAACAAATAAGAGGGAAACACAGAAAGTTAATTTAATGCTTGTTCCATCCATCAGAAACAATCCCGCGTATGGTTTAAAAATCCTTATTTTGATATCTCCAGCAAGACAACAGGGCAAGGAACCTTTCAACTGACCAAAAATGCGATCAAACCAGTTTTTCAAGTATTCATAAAGTAGCTGCACAACTTTTAGGTCACAGAAGCTAGCTAGGATTAGCTTATCTTTGGGGACTGAAATTCTGGCCACTCTGGATTCCCAGCGAGCCACAGTAACACAAATGACTTGGTGAAGTTTGGTAACTCACAGGGGAATGCTGCCCAGGTGAGGGGATCCCATTACAAACCAGCAGAAGTTTCATGCAGGCAAGGAGGAACTGGTCTATGTTTTGGGACTCCTGGGGTGACCCACATAACCAGTTTTCCATTTTCCTTTTTCTGACACAGTTGAAACATTTTCCTACACCTCGCAGCACAAGGAAGCAAAGCACATTGTGCTGAAGAGCATCATTAGAGCTCTATCACCAGCAAAAACTGAGACAAAAGCAAAGCAGGAGGGTGCTTGGTTTCTCTGTTTTCTGACCAAGGATTCAGCAGTGCCTGTAACTGAGGGAGGACATTTACTTTCAGTCATTTCTCTAACTGGGCCAGCAGTTTTTAAAGTGTTCTCCTAAGCTGCTAAACCCTGATTGGATTTTTTTTTTTTTTAAACACTCACAGCTATTATTAACATCAGCACTCAGTTTTCACCACTGTGAGAATAAAATACTGAAATACATTGGAGTGTAGCTGTTTTTTCACACCAAGTAGCTGCCTTACAGAAGAGCAAGTGCTACTTGTGAATACCTCAGTACTTAACATCCTTCAGCAATAGTTCAGCTAGTAGTTATAAACTCACGTTTTCTTAATCCTAAGCAACAGTCAGATTCTGCTTTACCTGCCCCTTTCAAGCATAACATCCCTAACTGAAATCTATTTTCTGACAGAGCAATATGAAATCTCACCAGTTTCTGAGAGCGTCTTTGGGCTGAAGCCTGCCTGCTCTTGGCTACCACCACAGACAACACCTGAAACAACGAACCATCTATATTTAGACATGAATTAGAGCTTGAGCAAAATCAGTGCTGTATTGCTCTGAAGTAGTTTCTCAGCTGGGCAGCTCCAATCTCTACTGAGAAAACAGAGGATTTCACAGATGTCTTTATTTTGAAGATGTGCTTAATCCCTCTGAGATCATGTCCCTTTCCTCTTGCTGCAGGTACACTTACAACATGCTAGCAAGGACGGGAATATACTACCTACCACTGACATGGCTCAACTTCTCACTATGCATCCTGCTCTACCCCCTCTCAGTGCTGGCTAAAGGTAAGGAGGTGAGAAAGGGACCACCTACTTGCTTTCTTTATCTTTTTTAGTAACATTTGATCAGTTCAAGCCTCATTCGCATTTTTAAGACATTTCTTCCTGTGTTGCTAAGACAGTTACAAATAAATGTTTATGTACTGTCATATTTACCTGTATGTCACTTATCTTTCTTCTTTCCTCTGCTTTTTGCCTTATTTGGGTACTCTGGATTGTTGCTGTTGATTTTTTTTTCTTTTTTTTTAACAGCACAGGCAAAACTTCATCTTTCTGAGTAAATTAACAAAATAGCCCCAAGAAAGAGACACAGATCCCCCATTCCATACTAACTATATCAAACTTAAATCTTACATCTTAAACAACTTACAACAAACTTACATCTTAAAACTGACTTTTCCACTGCTGCAGCTGACCCTACCAGCTTAGGCCATACTTAGACTAGAACAGCTCATCATACTTACCGCAAGGAAATGTGCCCACAGATACCATATTGACAGCAGTGCAGCTACAGCCGTGCCTAAACTTAGTATTGAATAGTAAATATTAGCTAATTCTAGTATCAAGATCAGTTAGCACCTCAGACCCATAAAACTGTACTCAAGGAAAAAGCAGCACGTACAGCTTCAGCACATACGTACGCATTCAAATGACACAGCAAATGCAGCACATAATAGGGCTATCTGTGCCTTACAGGTAACTTAGGCTCTCAATTACATGAGGCTTTTTGATTATTGTCCACCTCCTTTTCACTAAAGATTTACTATGTTATTTTACAGCATTTGCAATCTGCGTATCACTGCCCTATTTTGAATCCTTTGGCACATACTCCATCAAGCTGCCCTTTCCATTCGCCTTCTCCATCTACTTTCCCTATGTTCTGAAAGTGTACTTGCTAGTGCTGTTCATAGGTAAGTGACTTATCTCGCAGAAAGCAGGGTCCTAACACTACTGAGATGTCTTCGAAGGCTAATAAGAAAATCAGTACAACTCCATTCACAAATTTTAACATTCTCTGCAACATCTCCTGCAGAGCACTGTGGGGAAGTTTGTCACCAGCCTATTTGAATTCCTGTCTTTCAAAAACAAGTAATTAGTTTTGCAAGAGACAGAATGTGGGGGGTAAAAATACAAAACCAAGATACAACAAGTGTGTCAATGATCATCTTAGCATTACAGCCATTAATTAAAGTCTTCTTTATCAATTTCTATTTGATCATATTCTCATTCTGCGCTAGCCCTCCCAGCCTGTATGCGAAGATACATCTAAATTAAGACTTTTACAGCTTATCCCTCCTCCCACCATAACAAAGGGAGGAAAAAATAAAAAAGAAAAGTTCTGGGTGTAAACAGACCCTTTTTTTCCCTAGCTCACATAGAAATACTTTTAAAACACTTGAATTGCAGTTACCACCACTGCCAGGCCTTCATTCTGTCACTGGCTTTAAAACAAATTTGAACATTTGGGCAAGGTTTACAGAAGGACCTAATTTTTGAAATGTGGTGCTCTGTTCTTAAGTTCATGGAAGGAGCTGTTTGGGGTTGCCAGAGGAAGGCTCATACTGTTCCTCCTAAATGAACTGAAGACATTTTGGACTTCATACTCTTGCGCTTACCTCATTTTGTGTTTTGATTCAGGTATGTACTTCATCATCCAGAACCTCTTCTCAGAAAGAAAAGCTCACCTAGGGGCAGGCAACATCAAAAAGAAGAGAAACTAAGTTGATATTTTGTTTGGAAATAAGGAGTATACTCTCAGCAGGCTGCAGCCCATCACATGTAAATAGATTAGACAAAGATTTTCAAGGCACAGCTCGTTTGTATGCACATGATCTGGCTGTGTGGAATTTTCAGAAAACGGAAGTCTCTTTAAGACATCTCAAAATGGAGCAGCTCAACATCACTAATCACCTTTGAAAGTGTTGACTTCAAATGGCAGCAGTTTTTAAAGTGAATATATTTTTTCTAAACTAATTAGAGAACTCTGAAAAACAAAAAAATCAGAAAAAGTGCCCCCACCCTCAATTACACTAAAAATTTTTATTTTGCTTTTAATTCTTGCTTCATCAGCAACAGCTGTTCTGTAGTGGCAATACTATTTAATTTATAAGATTATTTTGTGCTAGGCAAACACGTATGTGAATCGGATATGTAAACATTAAATCGGCTAAAACTTGAATCTCTTATGGAGTAGAAGCTGGAAACTTTACAATTTGTGAGGTTCAAATGCAAATTAGCCCCATGCATCCAAAATGGATCCAAAACATTCCGGCCCTGTGTTCCCTTCTCCAGACAAGATTCTAGAAGAAAATGCAAATAGAACACAAAGGCAAGTGACCAGGTGCTCATCCACTACATATCCAAGGAGATATTTAAGGGGCAAAATAAAAATTATAATCATGCTTCCAGCAGACAATAAGAATCTCTTCCCCACAATGGTTTTCTGCATGCTGAACAGGAGACAGGTAAACAAAAGTAGCATGATATAGTCAGGCCAAGATATATATTGTCTTTAAAATGGAGTTAATGACTACTGAAAGCCAGATGCAAAATTCTAGTTGCTTTATTCACGTGACTTGCCCCTTGTACTTCTGGGTTATTATCTGCAAAGGGAATGCCACCAGAATGCAGCCTCTTTGAGACAGAGAATCAAGAGCAGAGACAGCAGCCCAGTGGATTTTGCAAAGCAGAAAATGGACTACAAGGTTTGCACAAAGAACTGCTTAGAGGTATGCAGGGACTCATCTCATGTTTCATCTATGTTGTTTATCATCTGCATATGGACTTGAATTTAAAGCAAGGGGGAGTGAGGCTGTTTATTTGAGCCCGACTGAAAAGTGGAAGGGGGAGAGGGAAGATACTAGTTAATATGATTTTGTTTATTTTCCTTTATGAAGAAGCTTTTGCCTGTACAGCTTTCTCAACCATGAAGCTAAAAGGGTGTTCAGACTGTTGTAGGAAGCAAACAGTTAGGTTGTTCTTGATGAGCTCGGTTGTTATGAAAGATCATATATTACTACTTTTATTTAACGTACTTGGTGGACATTGTGCCGGCAAACTGTTGTTGCCACTGAGGTATTTAGGAACCATCATCAACAGGGTCACTGCATGCAACAGTATAGGGGCAACCTTGGGTTTTTTGAAAGTTGCTCAGAGGGAGGTAGGAATTTGGACATTCTTAGAGAAACAAAAGTACTTCCACTTTGGACTTGGGACCCAAAATGATTTAGTGCTGACAACATCACAGAAGAGAGCCAGAACAAGAAGAGTTCATGATCAAACCACTGTAAACACACTAAAGGTGGAAGATGGACATTTTTCCCCTTTGGCAATATGATCTAATTTGTCATAAGATTCTGTGTAGTTAAGATACCCTGGATGAGGAAACACAACATCTGATATCAAAGACTTTTTTAAATATATACACTTAATAAAGATTCAGGATGGGGTGCTCTTTCTTTGCACTAATTCTTAAAGCTGACTAAAACGCTTGAAAAATAGGAGGAGTCTTTAAAATTTATGAGGAGGAGGAATCCCAAACCTAAATTGCCGAAGAAAGGTAAGTTAGTTAGTTATAGAAGACTTCCCTCCAGCTTCTGGTGAAGAGTACATACACATAGGCAAAAAGAAACTTCTCTAAAGACAAGGATGAAGGAATATCAGTAGGAAGTTTTTCAGTGAGCTGTCAGTGTGATTTGTAATTGCAAGTGTCTACACAGTCTCTTTATGACCAGAAGAAGGATGTTTGATTACTGCATTTTTCTGGCATTATTTAAAAAACTGTCTACTTTTGATACACCTCATGTACTGTATAAATGTATATATGAACACATACAGTGTGGAAAAGGAATTGTATCTGCTAAATGATACACATAGCAACAGCATTTTTTTTTTAGCCCTTCCTTATCTGTTCTGTTTGCCCACAAAACAGCTATGCTGGAGCCATGAAACTTGTCAACTGACTTCATCATCAGCTCCCTTTGCTGCCTCCCCACACATTTAAAATGAAATCGCAGTTAACTTGTCCACCTGAGTCCTAGAAACTCATTTTCAAAGGAACCTATTATTTTAAAACATATCACCTAGAAATAAAAATCATATTAATTTCTCCAACACAGGCACTAACTACACAAAAGGAAGACCAATCTCCATCATAGGTCATGCCTACACTAGTATGTACAGCAGCTGAATAGGAATGGATCTATAAAGAGATAGAGTTCGTAGTGAGGACCCAACAGCCAATCTATAGGCATTTCAGACTGTTTCACTTCAGACTAGCTCTAGTTCAGCCCTGTAGGCTAAACACAGAGAACTATAGGAGTACATTGGGGTGTCCCTGCAGTGCCTCTCTCAGTATGGTTTAATTAAGAAGGAATGAAGTGCCATGCTGCCCCATGATGCAGATGAAATCATAGTATGTGGGCATTACCCAGAAACTCCTTTCAAAAAGCACACTTCTCATCTGAACTAAAATGCTAATACACATGCAAAGTCAGATGACTAGAGTCATAAGTTACTTAGATGCAGTACACTAGAGACAGCACCATTAAAACATGTCACAGATTTGCCTTTGCTAGAGGTGCTCTGAACATTATGCACCGAGGTGCTGCCTGGGTGGCAACTGCTTTCAGTGAGATCTTCAGTACATTCACTGTTAGACTGAATTTCTCCTCAGTATATGGCTGTTTACAGAAGAGGAGATTACCACTATTACAAGACTACTTTGGAAATAGAACAGAATACTGTGGTAAACTTCCACATACCTAGTCACTGAAGGAATGAGTAGCAGCCATTAGGCTCCATCCCACAGTAACCTTGCTAGGTGAGAAAAGCACAGGGTGAAGTCAGAGGAGAACTCCCTCTACACGGGCAATTTTGTCAGTCCTGAAATGAAGGAAATGCCTGCAGCAGGGCATAGCCTGGAGAAGTAGGCCACAATGCTTCATTCAAGATAGCTAAAATCAATGCTGCTTTCACTGAGAATACTTTGGAAAACACTATGAACCAGTGACCAACCACTTATTTTCAGTTAATTTTTGTTTACTTTAGTGAAGAGGCTTGCTAAACACAAGCATTCCTTTAAGCTCTGTCTTTGCACAGCTGGGAAGAGATGAAGTTTTCCAATCCTTCATAAAGAGAAGGAAGTTGAGTAAGGAAAATAGCAGGGGCTGATCTATTTTAAGGTTGCAAAGGCAGAAAAGAGTTGCTGTAGTGCCCCTTTTCCCTGGAGACAGAGGAAAGCTCTTATGGGCAACAGAAGATAAAGGAGGCAAGAACAGTTTCAAGTGCAAGAAAGCTGCAGTTATCCTGGAACTGGGGATTTAGCAGCCACTAGGATCCTTGATTTATCTTGATAATCCCCATAAAGCTGTTGCAAAGTTGACAACCATACTACTTCTCTCAGAAACCCTGCTCATGTTATATGCCTTCAGTTAGTAAAGCTGTGTTGTCTTTATCACTAAAGACAACAATTATTACTCCTAAAAAATGCTATCAGTTAAAAACTAGTGTTCATTCTAAAGTCTTTTGTACTAAAACATGCTTTAATAAATAGACCTCATCCAAACAATTTTTATAAGATTTTATTTTTTTCACTTGTTCCTACAAAGCTTCTGTGGGTTAAAGGAATATTCCCCTCCAGCTGTCACTGAAACAACTCTGAAATGTTCATTTGTCATTTAGACTCAGCACAGCCCAAATGCTAGATAGTTTGTAAGAGGAGATTGCCCTACCAGTGAAAAGCAAATGGTTTTTCACATTATGAGTCTTTGGCAAGGAGAGTGAATTAAAAAAAAACAACAAAAAAAACAAAACCCCCAACTTTCTAGTGGGCAAAAATCTTTGAAACTGGTCTTCTTGATGCCTGAATAGTAGTATTATGTGGATTTTGCTTTCAAGTACAGACAGTTTTCTTCATTGGGTAAGACACAGTCTGCAGCTACCACCCATAAGCTTTAGTCCACACTGCTTTCTTCTTGAACTCTGTGAGAGACCTCAAGGCCAGAAGCGTAACTGTGAAAAGAAGGACAAATCACATTAGTATGTACAGCCCAGACTGCAAAAGCTGCAAGAGTACTCCCCCTAGTCATTTTGCTAACACAGGTCTTAGTGACTCTTTTCATGACTTTTTCATGGTTAGCCTGTGAGCTTCTGATGCCACTTCTACTGTTTACAAAATACACTAGTCTCTACATCCCTCTGAAATAGGAGGCTGTACTGCACTTTTCACTTGTTTTTTGGCATGTTTCCCACTCAAACCATATCACATTATGATCTGCTAATTAGACCATCACTTTGAAATGGCACATAGGTCAACCAACAGCTTGGATCCTATAAGCAGTCATCCAAGAAGGGAGATGGGAGGCACTGGGAAGGGGAGGATCATAAAGTATGGAGCCTTAAGTCTTCTGTGCAATTCACTGATTTATTCAGTACTTGAAAGATTCATGCTTTTGGGCAAAATCCAGTTACCAAACCAGTCACATTCAAGTCATCCAGGAGGGAACTTGATGTTCTAGTACTTAAAAAAGAAGCTCAAGGAAAACTTTGATTCATTCTCAACCAGAGCACAGTGAGTATGTATGTATGTATATACATATATATACACACACACACACATATATAAAAATATATATATGTATCAGAGGAGATTCCCCAACAACCCTCAGCATTGTTTCTGCTTTTCTAAGCTTATGTCTTCCAGAGATTAAGCAGACACAATATCAGAAGTTTGAAACTGTCAACAGACAGTGACTAAAGATCACAGGTCCTCCAAACAAGGCTAGTTATCCTAGCAATGCAGAGACATTCTAACCAGATTTCCTGAAGCCATGTTTAGGACCAACAAGTCAGATGATTCAAATGAGATGCCTTGAGTTAATCGAAGAAGCAAAAGCTCACTTCATTCAGGAATATTTGTGATGTCCTCTTAAATTTACTTGCATATCACAATCCTACACATCTAAGTGAGCAATGTGGTGCAAGTTAAGGCCACAGGATATTACTGCAATTCAAAACATGAGATAACTTCCATCTCTTTTCACCCTTGCCAACAGCCCCCATTCCTCTTTTTTCCTGTCAGTCCACTACACTAGACTTTTCATTGTCTCTTGTCCCTTCCCCACTGTTCAATCCCCAGCTGAGACTGAAGAAATTGTTATGGATTTCCTATTATAGTATTGGAGGGTTTCTAAACAGTATGTTGCATTTGTTTTTAAGGATAACTTTAAAGGAGACTGACAGATCAACCAATGAAATGGGCTTGTAGGACCAGGTATACCTTGAGGTTTCTTGGATCTTCAGTGACACATTGTGAGAGTCAACAGATTAGATATCAAAGAATTTAAGAAGGTGTCACAGACAGGAATCTTATCTTACCTGTGAATGTTCCCTTAAAGACAGTACATAGCTCTCTTACATGTGCTAATAGCATGGATTCATCACACTCCTTTTAACAAACTAGATTTTTCTCTACACTAATAGTTATGGAAAGGTAAGGACCCAATTCAAATACTCCACCTTTCAGCAGGTCCTTTGAAGATTCTGATAACACTTCCTTAGGGCTTTCTGCCATATTGATAAGCCAGTCAATAATCTAAAAATTGAAATAAAAAGGAAAATCCAAATTAAAAGAGCCTTTGTATCAGGGCACCACAAATTCTTTTCAGCTTGATAGGCAACATCTGATTACACTTAAACCTGAGTAACTATCTAATCAGAGGCAGTGGTCAAAAGACCTTCTGCCTGAAATACCCAAAGTCTCCAGAGAGTGCTTCTTGCTGTCAGTGTACTTTTTCCCAGTGTTAGTTCTGGAACTACCTTTGGTCCTTCCCATCATCTCAGCAGTAATCCTTTGTAACAAAGAAAGCACAGTAAACAATTTCTAATCTATCTTGTCCATCCTCATGCTGATTTGGAAAAGTGTTTCTCAAACAGCACAGAAGAGGTCCATCTTGTTTATTTATGCCATTAACTTATTAATATGATTTTTTTAATCACTCTCTTGGCCAAACATTTTAAGGCAAATCCTTCAGCACTCTTATCCTCTTTGTCCTCTCTCTCTCTCTTTTCATTGTTTTCTGGTAGTGGATGCTGCCTGGAGGAGAAGGTGATATTTCAGACTTATCGGGATGATTTTAAGGGCACATTCTCAAATGCTTTCCTAAAGCTTAATTAGACACTTGCATATTAACAGCCCTCTCCTACATTCCTCCCACATTCCAAACTAACTTCAGTGGGAGCTCTGAGCACAAGAAGCATGCACAAGCCAGTCCTGAATGGATTCCAGTTTACACAAAACAGTTAACTATGAATCTACTGATTTATAAGTAAGTTTCTCCATAGATCTCACAAGCAATCTATACTGTGGGTTTGTCAAATTAGGCACAATTTCCCACACTTGTTTTTGTCATACGCTTGAAAATAAAATGACACATTACAAGCTGGAAAGAGGACCTCTGATTACTATAAATTGCCACTGTGGTGATATCCAGCTGCAGAGGATCTGCCTTTTATTGTTTAAGTTAGATAAGACTAACTTCTACCAGCAGTTGCCAGCTTTTCTCTCCCAGCTGCACCCACTTAGAGTTTGACTCCCAGCACTGGAATGTTCTTTATTTCCTTGCAACTCACACATTTTACTTGAGAACTTACATTACATGAGACAAATCATGTCTAATTGTGGATAAAGAAAAACAAGACCACATGTCAGATGCAATACATACAGAGGAAATAACTGTTTCACCTAAGACTTGAGCTGACTCCAAGAATGGAGTGCTTTGCAACCACTACTTGCAGTTTTACCTTCTGTGTTTGTTCTTTCCAAGGCTCTTTAGCTAGCAAGAGGGTAATGCTGCTGGGAAGGAGAGTTAGAGTCTCTTGCACAGCAAGCTTGTCAGTGGGGTGTTTGCCAATGTGATTCTCAGACAATTCTGGTAATACCCTTTGGTGCTTCCACGGTGACCAGTTAGCACTGAGGCCAAGCAACAATGGTGCACCATGGTCAGCCCAGGCAACCACAGAAGCTGCAAACAGCCACAGGAGGAAGTCTATGGCCTAAATAGAAAAAAAGACAGAGGTGCAATTCATCAACTCAATGACAATTCATTGAAGACAATTCATTAATTGAATAATATAAGGAAAAGCATATGATGGCATATTCTTCAACATATTATCTCTGGAGTTGTCACCTGAAAACTCAGCTAACCTTCTAAAGCAAGAACTAAAGAGTTTTTAATACTCTTTCATGCTTTGAGGCAGAACAAAAAATAAAGTAAAAAAAATCTAAAAATCTAATTCAATCTAGAATTCCTACAAGAAAAGAAGGTAAGCAAACTCTTCTAAAAATTAACCTTTTAGTTAAGGCTGATCCACCATTCATTTTAAATGAGGAAATTCAGCTTTATAGCCAGACTCTTCAGGGAAATTAGAGAGATGGACACCTTTGTGATGTCACAACCACTTGGGAAATATTGCAGCAATGCAACAAACTCCTTTCTAACCCAAGTAGCAATTTATGTCCTGAAGCGGAAGATTTAAATGGCTGAACAGTTGTAACAATGAACAATATTGGTGCCCTAAAACTGCCCAAACCCTCTTTGAAACAGCAGCTGCAGAGTTCTGACCTGATTTGACAATTCTACTGGTGAATTCAAACTTTAAGTGTTCTAAATACAGCAAGTTTGAAGCAATGATTTCCTCTGGTTGCTTATAACTTTTCTCACAATTTAGATGACATAGTTATTTTAAAGTAAGAGTTCTAAACACACACACATTTATAAAATAAATGGAGAAGAATTTCTCTATGGGGATAAGATGACAGTTTTTTAAAAGATAAAAGCATGGGGAATAATACTTATTGCTGACAAAAAGCATATGTTATGTTAAAAACTGTTTTTCTCTTGCCTGAAAGCTGCCAATCATTTTCACAGCATGTACCTCTTTAAGATCCACGTTTTGTATAGGTGTTGATTTGTATGCAGCATTCCTGATATAGCCCATCAGATCCAGCAGCCAGTCCATTCTTTTCATCACTCCTGAAAGAACAAGAGTGTTGGTTCACATTAAACACTAGAATGTACCATTTTTCTTTAAAAAGCAAGTATAGGGAATCACTATAGCAACAAAGCACTCACTGTGGAGGAACAACAATCACCAATACCATTATCATATTTAACTTACAGTTACCAGTGGCAGAAGGCATAGGGGCAATTCAACAATATTACCTAAAACTTCCCCTGTAATGCAGGCAACACACTAAACACACTGAAAAAGTTATGCCAGGAGACAATCATTTCGCATAATGAGAGTCTGCAGATCCCACTAACCCAGTCTGTGGATGTGACCACTACAGAATTCTAACTCCTAAAACCTCACTGAGGTCCTTCCCCTAACACTTCATCCAGCTTTAGCACTGATGTCACTGTACATGTGGGGAGTGTTGATCAAAACCTCCCACAATCCAGACAGAATCAGTACAGTATAGCCAAGGCTTACAAGCATCATCAGCCCTCAATCCAAGGATGCAACATGATATTAACCTCAGAGTAATACTTCTTATTTCTACTTACTTCATGAAGTTTCTGCTAGAGCTAGTAATACTTTTTCTCTTGATTTAGATTCTGCTGCCCAAGATATGTTCTGCCTCCTTTGTCCAGCACAGCTTTATCTCATCTCCAGCTTTGAGACCATGTCACTTCATACATTGCCTTCTGCTGCTATTCTTTACATGCCCCCTTTTCCATGTTGCCTCCCCTTTTACCCAAAGGAACCTCCTTCTACTCATCCAAAACTCACTGCTTGCTGTTTGAAGCTCTTCAACCACAGTCAGCACCTAAAGCACTTGCAATAAAATGCTTTAAAATTGTTGTTCTGTGAATAACTGAATCAGCCTAAGATCCTGCTGCCGTGAGAATGGAGAGATCTCATTCTTCCCTCTCCCCTTGTTTCTTCCTCATCCTGTGTGATTATATTTCTCTTGCATCAGCTCCAGTGCTTATCAGACCCTTAGCTGAGCTAACCCAGATCATTAACTCAGCAGATAATCAACTGCTGTGGTGGGGATGAGAAAGGATAATTTGTTTCCTATGTTAAGTCAGCAGAAGGAGTTCAGAAGAACAAGCTATTTCCCTGGCTCAATCAATCAATCTCATGGAAACCTCTGTCTATTGTGTCACACACAGATAATTCCGACATTAGCTCTGAAAGACAGCAAGGCTGTACAACTGCTATTGGTCTCTAATGTGCCGGGTACATTTCTAACACTATCTTATACTGAAAAAACAAAAAGACACTGATCTAATCAAAATTGTGGTCTGCGAACCACTTGGCTGAGATAAGTGACTTGTAGCTGATCCAAGGAGTCATAAATAACTTAAAAAAGCATAAAAGCAATGTTTAAGTATGTGAAGAGCTAAAAAAAATTCTAAAGGTTGAAAGTAGTCTCTAAACCAGAGAAGTCTGGAAACCATTGGTTAGACTATCTTAAATTTTTTTAAAAAGTATCAGTTCAGACCCATCAATATTTGTTCATGTTGCTGTTGATTCTTCTTTAAGCTTGGCCTCACCTGTGTTTTCATGGCTCACAATTCGAGTGTGATAGAAACCATGTAAGAGCATCCATGTAATAGATTCTTTTTGGTGATACCCTGCCACAGTAACAATCAAGGAACTCAAGTTCATCAGAGGCAGTCTGCCTTGAGAAATTAAATACACTTTGGTGAAGGTGGCCTTCTCTATATTGTTCTGCAAATGCAATAAAAAAAAAACATGTTAAGTTAAAACATACCCCTCTCATGAGAGCAGTAGGAAATGCTGCATTCCTCTTTATGAAGAGAGGAGGAATTTCTAATTATCTAGCAGGCTCATTTTCTCTAAGATAGATTATTAAGGATGAAACAGAAGATCGTACGTACTACTTGAATTTTGTATGCTTCTAAATGGTCCAGCACAGTGTAATTCAGTACAGTTGGACTGTTTCCACATTGCTTTAAATTCCATACTCCCCTTTAAATTGAAATGAGCCAGCTTGACATTCTGGAGACTTAAATCTTCTTGCAAGACAGGTTCACTGCAGTGACAACAAAGATTTTCTCAAATTGCCTTTTCCAATGTGGAGATCACAGCTTAAAGAGACAACTGATTAAAACCTGACAATTTGGCTTCCCTATCCTATTTAAATGCTTGGTCTCCCTAATGAATCTGTCAGTAAGCAGAAGAGCATGGGAATGATTGCTTATAACGACTTCATCTGAAATCACCAAGTCGTTCCATACCCATCATTTCCTTAGCATACAATATGTTTCAACTGCTAAGAATTCCACTGCCAATTGATCTGATGAGTTAGAAGCTGAAAGCTTTTATATTCCACTGTTATCTTGTCCTTAGTTATCTTGTCCACCATGAAACATTGAGTGTGAATACAAATGTAGCAATTAACAACTGAAAGGCTGCTCAGTCAGAGTACCTTTCATTTTTAACACAAGGAAGGATTTATCAATCCAAGCACAGCTAGTTACCAGGATGCAGTTTTAAGTATGTGGTTAGGTTAACACAGGAAGCCTATGGTCTACTGTTTGTATCACTGGACTGGGATTCAGAAGATCTAATACTGTTCCTATTCTGCTAACAGAGCCCTTTCTGAACTTGACCAAGCTATGACCAGTAATAGTGCAGTTGCCGTAAGAGGGTTTTGGATACAGATCCTAACCACTTTTGTTTCTCTCTGATGCCCGTAATTTAGAGCCAAAGCTAACTTACACACATGACGGATATAAATTTATCAGTGGTCTTCAGGAGCTAAAATACTCTATTGACGCACAAACACACAAAAAGTAAGACAGGTTTATTTCACACAATTTGGTGATAAGAGCTTAGGAGTAAAAAAATCATTACCTTAGAGATCTGGACAATTCGATCAATCTCTGAATCTGCCATTTCTGAGATACATTTTGCTACATCAATATACATCTCCACTTCATCCCTCTGGAAACAGAAACATGAATATATGTTTGTATGTATACTACAAGGTTTCTTCACCATTAAAATTAGAATCCAGGGACCTTGTTAATGATTATGATGAATAAAGAGAGGCTAGCAATTAGATTAAGTATTTATTCTATTTTACAAATTCTGTACTTGCTCTGACGTTCAGTGTACTTAATTATTAAGGCATAATTACATTTGAAAAATTTTAAAGATTGTTTTTTAAAAATGTTCTTCCTCAGGGGTATTTTTTTTGTGACTAGATGGTTTCTTTAGAGCACTGTGAGAAGCTGAATTCTCCCTGGGGAAGAAAAAAAAAAAAAGATCTTCTGATTGTTCTCTGCCTCTGTTTCAATAAAATTTATTTCAGCACTAATTCTTTAGTTTTCCATTACCAAATACCAAATGAGAGAATAGTGTACATAAGATCGGTTTCACAGCTTAGTCATATCCTAAAGAATACTTGAAAGCAACTTATACTGAAATTACACAGGAATCTTAACGACTCTCACTTACAATTTTACATCCTACTTCATGCTGCAAATCTGATGGCTCAGTGAAAAAAAAAGATAGGATTCAAAATCAGTAAAAATATCCAGTTACAATGTTCATAACAGGGTTATGAATTTTTATACCCCATACTTATTCCTTACCTTAATTTCATTTGGTAAAAGCTCAAATATTTTCTCAGCAGCCCGGCACAGAAAGGTCCAGCAGTACTGAGCAGGGTTTGGAAGTTTCATTGCCTGGCTGAGACCCTGTAAAACACACTGGCAAATTTCTGGGTTTTTGGTGCGGTTCTTCGCTTCAAATTGTTGCATCAGAAACACTTCTGTAAAAGACTGTAGTTTGTCTTCTGAAATATGTTTCATCCACAGGGGCAGAGACATGAAAAGGTATTTCTGCATTTTCATCTGAAAAGCAAATACAAGGTATTACAGTCATAAGGTTTGCCATACTTTCTAGATGAAATATCTTCATTATTCTTGTCTTTCTGTTTGGCCTAGATAATTAGATTCCTCTGTTGCTTCTTTACTCATGTTCCCTGTACTATATACAAGCTATTTAAGACAATGAGGTCTCATTCATCATCCAACAGACTAAAACAAAATTTTATATTGCTCTCAAGTAGCCAGAGAATCAAGTGATTTTCCCCACAAGATTTATATTAGTACATATCAAGGATTCTAATTTTCTCTTGTGTTAAAAATACGTGGCTCATCTTTCTCTTAGTTACAGATTCTAACTCTTCGCTGACCTTCAGCTATTTTTATAAAGGATGAAAGTGTAAAAAGCAGCTCAAGCACCACTTCAGAAGCACTCGAAGTCAGTAGAAATGGATCTTTTCACAAATACTTCTCAGTTCTTCTTTCTTCTTTTGATGAACTGCTTGAATTAAAAAGAGTTGAAACATGGCAATATTCTTTTCTCCTTAAATACTGAGGATCTTCCTTTCAATGAACTCTACCTCAGCACAGATCTGGCTTTTGTACTGAAAGGACAATTGTGACTTCCCTATATGGTGCCCAGTGCATTCCTGCATAAAAGCATACAGACCATACACAGGCAGCCAAGGACAGAAACAGGGTACTCCAAGCCCCTCAATATTTTTGTCTGGTGAGAAAAAAAGAACAATATCTTAAATGATCCAAAACTAACACACCCTGCAGCTGAGCTCATTTTGTGATCTCTAGATCCCACTGCACCGAGAAATAAGGGCTCAGAAATCAAATCTTTCCTTTATTGGTACTATACCAAATAATTTATATCTTAAAATCTTTACTAAGTGCTTATATACTTGTGAAGGCTAAAGAACTAAAAATTACAAGAGGAAACAACCACTTGAACTGGAAAAGGCCACAGAAATCCACAATGGGTTTTCTGAGAACTGTCTTGAACGGGCTCCTCAGCTAATATCAGCTGACAGAACTGCACAGTAAAGGGTACTGTGGGATTCAGGGAGTCTGTAAAACTGTACAGTGGAGGTCTCATCAAGTCCATGCTGAACTTCCACAAATAAAACTGCACTTCATAGTGGACGATAACCCCAAATTTGATTCTCCTATAGGTTAGTCTGTTAAATGTCTACTCAGGCAAAGTTTTCAAGGAGAAGTAACACCTTTTACCAGAGTTAGTGACATAGCTGAAAGAAACTGGCAAACTTTCAGACAGGTAAGTAGGACTTTTCTCCATGTCCATCAGCTAGTATAATAAAAGATACTTCCTGTTTCTACATACTGTGCCTTTCTTGCATCTTTTGGTTATCAGAGCTACAGTATCACAAGAGAGGAAAAATGTCTTAATCTAAATAAAAACCAATGTAGCAGAGCTCACACATGCCTTGAATTCCAAGCCTCCAGAAGAGCCATTTCAGTCTAAGATATTTGCTAAACAATATTTCTACAGAATTCCGAGCCACAGTAACTGTTTTTCAGTGAGACATCTTGAACATCACTCTAGGTGAGGAATCTCATAGGAAGGAGGTGCTGAGGTCCCACAAGTTTTCTTATATACGTACACTGAGACTGTAGACAAGGGGAGGTGCCACCCACATCCCCAAAAGCATTGCAGCATTTTGAGATGACTGAGCCTGTGTCACAGCAAGTTCAAGGCAGAGATGTTTTATCTCATCACCTAAAGCAGAAGGAAAAAAAAAACAGATGCTATGAAGAAAATTTTTACTTAAAATTTCTTCTCTACTCATAAAATAAGGGACGGTAATTGTTCTAGCCCAGCAGGACTACATTAACCTTTGTATTTCTAGAGAAGCTGCTTAAAACTTTTATCGTATACACTCTAGAAGTCTCTCTCATCATATACACTCTAGAAGTCTCTCTCATATACACTCTAGAAGTCTCTCTCATCGTATACACTCTAGAAGTCTTTATTTATGCATGCATATATAATCTAAATACAATCTGCAACTTTCATAACACTACAGAGGGATAATTAAGAGAAATTACATATTAAAAAAAAAGTAGTCTACAATGTTGTCTAAAGTCAATAAAAATGTAGGCACAAAACTGAGGTACTGTTTCCTCTGGAACTCCCCTGATTTACAAAAGTCAAACTCCTAAGTAAAAAACAGGAATAAAAAAAATTCCCCACACATATAACAAGTTTCAGCTATTCATAAGGCTGCACACAAATTTGCATCAGCATGGACTGCACAGCTCAGTATAGGATATTCTTACTTATTCTTACAAAAGACTTCACAATCAATTGTAAGAATACCAAATAAAGCAGAAGTTTCAGCCCAACTATCAGCAAACACTTTTAATATGTTGACAAATCTTTTTGTATCTAGCAAAGTATGCTTCATATAGAACAGTTTAATGATTTGTAGTGCTTTGGATACAAGCACTCCATATAAATAAAATAACCCCCCAAAAGATATAAGAACAACTTACTTTTTCCTGGCTCTATAACAAATAAATTTAGACATGATAGCACTTGCCTAGCCCAGCTGTAAAAGAAACTGCAAGGCCAGTAATGACAATTACATAAATCAGGAGAAACAAAACTCAGCAGAATCAAACAAGGGAAAACAGAAACTTTATAGATGTTTTTAAGGAAAGGAGTTTGAAACTCAGACATTTGTATCAACAAAACCTGATATCAACAGATATCCTGAATGGGAAAATACTATACAAGCTGCCCAAACCCATACTTAAGGGTCAAAGCCATTCTTCAACATGAGGAAAAAGTGCTCCTAGAAGAAAGCACTGAGAAATCAGGATCATGATGGAAAAAGGTATAAACTTTCCTTGACACCCAGTGCAATTTAGTAGACATTGTATTTCACACTAGCAATAGCTAGATGAACCACTGAGCA
The DNA here is from genome assembly GCF_036417845.1 of Apteryx mantelli. Classification (NCBI taxonomy): domain Eukaryota; kingdom Metazoa; phylum Chordata; class Aves; order Apterygiformes; family Apterygidae; genus Apteryx; species Apteryx mantelli. Next base: position 25,048,076 of record NC_090020.1, on the reverse strand, counting down.
GTTCAAACTTGTGATATAATTGCCTGCATCCTCCAACATGGGCACTGGGCCTGCATTTAATATGTACTGAAAATAAGATGCAGTTAGTTTCCACTTTAGGCTCTTCTGTAACAGGCTAAATGCAAAATCTGATCCAAACTTTCCAATATTTTAAGGAACTTTCAACCTGGCCTCAAATTTACTAGCTCTGATCTTCTCTAGTGCATTAGTAATGTCTCCACATCCAATATCTCCACAGAGTTATTGCAAATATACGCTTGTAAACATTTGTGGGCTCTACAGCTGGTGAAAGTTGCATTAGCCTGGAAGTCTCATGACAAGAACAAAAAAAGCTCCAAGAAACTATGAAACTTACCAAAGTTCAGCCTCATCAAAGGAGAAAGAATGGATGCCCAGTTCACAGGTGGATACTGGTGACTTTCTCCAGCTAACACAATGGGTGCCAGTGCTACTTTCACCAGCTGAGCTGGGACAGATTCTGGGCCTGTAATAGAACAGTCAACCACAGTCTAAATTTTATACACATATATTTGGTTAAACAGCTCAAGAAAGAAATGTGAATATAGTTTACAATTTCATATTGCACTGAAGACCAGTCTATAGTGAAAACTGAAGAGCATTATAAAATCACTTAGTGTTCTTCTGTTTGTTGCTGCGAATTAGCTGTCTCGCTTGTAATCAATAGTTATATTTTCTAACCACTTAGAAGTGGTCTACTTCCGAAGGTAATTTTGTTACTGATAAATGGAAACTTTCTGGTCCCTCTCACTTGAAGCAGTTTATGAATTAACTACAGGTCAACTACTCACTTAGTTGGGTAAGTATTTTCGCATTTTGGCAGTAGGACAACATTTATTCAGATTTATATGGGAAATTATCTAAAACAGGCAACAGTGAGTTAACTCAATAAAGTCCTCCTGGAGGCAAGGAACAGGTACTGTACTTTTTACTTCCTTCAAAAGCAAAGCCTGCTTAATAAGACAGCACTGAGCTCATGTAGTTACACACAGGAATAATCTCCTGTGCCTTATCTCCATTAAGACTACATTCCAAAACAAGTCTAACTAGTGTTGCTCACATGACGCATCCTTTCTTCAGGTTCCTGTGCATTTACCACAAACAGTCCTAACCCATTTGACTCATACATAGAATATTTAACCAAGTATCACTAAAATAGAGGTTAGGAGAAAGTTTGCCTGATGACGGAGTATTCCTGAGGGTACACGCAAACATTTAAAGTGATTTGACTTTCATTCCCAGAGGGGAGAAGATGCACCATCACAGGCAGAGTGGGGAGAAGGAAGGTGTAAGGATGAAAAAGTCAGAAAAATTCAGCAGAAAACACTAATGTCCCGACTATATCATCCTGCACTCTTTGTCAGTGTAATTCAGTTTCTTGTTTTAAAAGTCTTTGCAGAATATTTAGAGATTTAAGTCCTGCATTAGTGAAGCTCAATTTACCCTCTAGAAAAGTTCTTTCAGCAAACAAAAGCAGGTGGTTAGGGCCACATTTTACAACCATACCAGTTTTCCTAGAGAGATATTGTAGTTTGATCCTTCTCACCTTTCTTTCCACATTCAATGGCAAAGTCAACAGCTGCCCTGATAAAGCTGTTTTCAGGCAAGTAGCTAAAATCTGGAGGAACTGTGAAGACAAAAAGACTGTGTATATACTAAAACCTGTCAGGATAAATGGTGACTTCCAGCCCACACGTAAATTTAAAGGCCAAACTGAACCATGTTTGAGCTAACTTTAAGTCTGTAAATGATTTAAAATGATTAGACCAAAAGTTCTTAATAGGCACATTGGCCTTCCCACCTCTTTTTTTTTTTTTTTAAAGGTAAGCTAAATATTAGTATTGGTGAGAGGTGACAGGTCTGAAAAACAAATTCATTCATCAGCTGAAAAGCTAGTGGTAACAATTTTCCTAATACATATCAGGCCAGTGCAAGTCAGGCTTTAAAAACGGAGAGCTTCAGAAGTTTAAGACAAGAGCAGACCTTCCATATCTATCTAAATGCAGGCACCTCTGCTAAGACTATCCAGAAGTAGAAACCCTAAGAACATTCCTTTGTGATGAGAAAATTTATCTGCACTTCACATTATTGAGTCCAATTTTGTTCACAGTGAAGTGAACAGCTTCCGCCTCATCAGTTCCCTCCTATTGCTGGTATTTCATCAACGGTCCAATTCTGCTTTAATTTCACCTAGCGGATACTGAAACAGCACCAGAAGGTAATGGTGTATCAACAGAATATGAATTTCTTTCCGTGTTAACAGCTAAACTAAAAGGGCACAGATACTATTATTAGCCTTCAGCTAACCAGAAAGATCTCTTCTAGAAAAATACTCTTGAAAAATTAGCCCTTTTTTGTTGTTACTGGCTAGCTTTTCCTGTGCTGGCTTTCTTAAACAGTAGAAAGTGCTAAAATAAAGAGTAGATTAATCAACTCTCAGGGCTTGGAGTTGATAACTTTGATGACAAACACATCTGCCATATGCAATTTAAAAATAATTTATAATTTATACTAGGAGCTTTAAACAGAACAAAAACAGAAGTAATAAACAAATTTGACTGGAACAACTTAGAATCTTACTTTGATATTGCAAGTAAAAGCAGATGGGGGGCATCCTGTTCAGCACACTGATTCCTGTTTTTGTGTTCCAGCTTTTAGGTCTGGCACATGGGTCCATGAGCCCTCTGGTTCAAAGGTCGTCATATCATTTAATATGGCTGCACTGTGTAGTCTGCAGTGTTTAATGTGTCCCTTGCTCCCTTCCTGGTTAGGTGCTACCGCTATTTGTTCTTTAAGCAGCAAGAATACAGAAGCTTACCAGATGCCCTGCTCTGGGTAGAAGACAAACAGGACATATGAAGGTGTCCCAAAAGTCCTGCTGCATTTGTCTGAAGGCCAATCTGACCTGAAAAACTGATTATCTGTGGAGACAATAGGTCACCAGTTAGTCAGCAACCCTCAAATTAATGCTGCATTGCCTTATTGAAGCTAGACATGGATGTTATGCACCTTCTTTACACAGAACTGTCTTGTTTGTGCAAGGTGCTACAGTACCATACTGCATTATCCAGAGTAGGAAACGGAGGAAACTCCCGTACCTGGGTAAGGGTTCTGATGACTTCACTGAGTTTACTTTGAAACTGGGAAGACTGAATTCTCTCAGATTTCAGCTGCCAGAGAAAAAGAAAATACTCTAAGAATTTCATAAGGGAAAAAAGGAAACAACAAAACACAGAATGGGTGCTAAAAATACAGATTACATTTGTACATGGGTTTTTTTTGGGGGGGGAGGGTGGGCAGGGGGGAGAAGTGCCATAAGCTTTTCCCCAATGGCACCACACATGGACATATGATGGGAAAATGGAACAGACCCCATATTCCACACCACAATGCTACCCCATTCGGTGCAGACCCAACACTATTTACTATTGCATAAATGGAATGCTGCGGTACATAATCACCGCTAAAAGGATGCACGGATGTAATTCCATCTTGCTTTCGAGTCCAAATCTTTAACTCAGTTTCTAGGTACCATGTACTTGAATATTCTCACCTGTATCATGCCTCCTTCAGAACCCACCAGTGCAACTAGACCATTGACAGCAGCCAGACGCTGCATTGTTGGAGAACCCTGAAAGTATAATTCAGAATCAGTGCAACATTCGAGTCATACAGCAGCAGCTGTAGCACAACACGCTTGTTCACTTTCAAGAAAAGGCTTTTGTTCCAACTTAAAAACATGAGTGCTATCACTCTATATCTCCCAGTTCAAAAACTTTTTCAGGTTGGCCTCCTGCCCACTGGATCATTTGTCCTCCCATTGTTCTTGAATGAAAGGCTTTATTTATATGGAAATTGTCCCCCTCCCAGTCTGAAATCAACATGCGTTTCTCCCTGTCAAAGCACTTTCTTCCGGCCTAGTCTACTCCCCATAAAATATGTCAGTGCAATTTAATTCTGAAACACTGCTTCTTTTATTTGTACTCATCTTCAGCTTCCACCTTAAAGTTTAAGTTTAGAGTTTGTTTTCACATATACAATTTTTGGTGCAATAAGATAAATTATTGCTACTGAAGAGCAAGCTGAACAAATGAATACATTTTAATCTACGCTCCAGTCAGTTACAGTAGCAGTGATAAGTGGTGTCCTCAATCCACCCAGAACTGTTCAGCTCCACCTGACGCTGTAAATGCAGTCAGAGGCTACAGTGCAGTGCTTACTATTCCTTGAGCATGCAGACAGCAATTACCAGATCATGAAAACGGAATAGGGCAAATTATTACTTAATAAAACAATTAATTAAGAGGATAAACTTAAAACAAACAGTTGAAACATGAAAATCACCACTCTGTTAGTCTTTTTTGCTAAGTAGTACCTAATTCCACAAGGCATCCTCATTTAATAACCTGAATTTCATCCTTTGTTTAAATGAGTAAAGATATCCGAAATAAGATCTCACAGGCCAAGAGGACTAAGTATTTCTTATAAAACAAACAAAGTTTTTTTTATTTTAGTAAACAGCCCAAAGGCATATTCTTGCTTCCAAACATCAAACAACATGCTTAGATAGTCCAAACTTTTCCTAGCATTACTCCAGCAGAAACAAGGAGAATTATGCCTCTACAATTCATTTAAAAAACAGAAAGTCCCCAAGATAAGAATTCTAACTCCCTTACCTCTGCAAGTACAATTTTAATCCAGGCTGGCATTAGCCTGTTACCCAGGTCTTCAGCTTTCCCATGACCACAAGCTGACAAACCATGAACGATCGTACCTAGAGCTAGAGCAAAACCAGATGTCTGTAAGGTAAAAAAGATGCATATTAAAAAATGTATCTTCCAAAGGACCATGTATTCTTCTCCTAAACAGAAAAAACAAAATCATATAACATTTCTAAGGCAGCACTTCCCATAAAATTAATCTTCTTTAAAAATACTGGATGCTTTCTTATTTTAAGTACTTGGTCATGTTAAGTGACACAGGATTTTCTGAGATTAGATACTGGTCTTTGGCACATATATTGGTTTGGAGACTTATTTTAGAGTGGACTTTCTGATGTGAAGATGAAAAGCAGTTGCAAAGGTAGTTTAATCTGACTTGCCATTTTCTGGATAAACATACTAGACAGATGGCCATCGTCGTAGCTGGCTTTGATTCTAAATGGTTGTGCTTTTCCTTCTTCTACACCCTCCCCCCTCCCCCCCCCCCCCCCCCCGGCAAGCATTTAACAAAGAAGGAGAACAAGTACTGAAATACAGAGATTATTTTGGTCATTTTTACAGGGTGATCCTAAAACACTGAGGGATGAAACAGACACCCAGAAGAAGCTGTGGCTGTGGATATGATGTGTTGTCTGAAGTCTATGGGAAAGTAAAATTTCACAAAAGCATAGAAAATGTATTTCCTACCAAGAAAAAGATCTTAATAAAAATGTTTTAAAAGAAACAATAATTGGCAAGGCACAGGAACTAAAGACACTATGAACTCAAAAGTACTAACTTCTCTTTTAAATGCAATCAAACATACATAAAATCTGTTTTAGCTTCACTCTTTGGTATTTGCTATACAGCTACAGGCAGTGTATCAGTGGAACAAATGGTCGTCATGGTAACTGCACTGTATGCACAACACACTCAAATGTTAGTCAATGCTCAAAACAGATCAATATGTTTTCTTCAGATGATGGACTGGGTAGAACAGTATGCAATATGAAATACTTAAGAGACAAACAGAACTACAGAACTGAAGCAAAACCCAAACTCTGACTATGACCTGCTGATTACTTTCCACCAAGGTTTGCAGCTTGTTCATGGCCCCTTCAGCCTCTGCTGCTTCTATGATTCCAACACTGAAAGCAGAGACACAGGAACAGGCCACAGAATAGGCAAGGACCTGAAAAACAAAGTTGTTTAATTCTGATATCCAGAGTCTGATCAAATTCACAAACACACACAAAAAAATCATTAAGAAGGCTATCTTTACTTCCTCAGGGAGGTTTTATACTACCTGGTTACTACAGCAGTAAAACGTTATCATAAATTCTCAAATTTCACCTCAAATAGAAAGCTGTGTTTGCTGCTGCAGTTCTGGAGTTCTTTGTTTTTCCATATATCAGTCACACCTGCATTTACACAGTATATTTATTGTCTCTCAGGAGAAAGTGTTGAACTCTGATACAAACCAAATTCTTTGCTGTAAGAAGCAAATTTTATAATTCTGTCTGCTGCTGTCTGTTCCTTGTCCAGAGGTGATCTGCAAAGTATCTGCTATGAGGGCAGGGCCTGTGTACCCAGCAACAGCTCTCACACAACTCCTCAGTGCCAGAAACTGAGAAGCATCACTCTAAGCTTCATTCATTTTCTTCCTGTAAGCTAGTGGTAAGGCTTTCACTCTTCATTTGACACTCCACCAGTGGTAAAAGGGATGCTGGTTTTACTGTCTCATCAGAATCACAGATAATACATAGGACAGAATTTATAAAATACCACACGTAACTCATACTTCAACAAGAAAATCAATCTGCAGGAAAGGCAGGCTGCTGAGAGTATGTGTTCTATAACAATGGAGCAATGTGCTAGCATGGTAAAAAAGCCATGCCATCTTCAGTTTATATTTTCAGATGTTTATTGTTCCTAAGAAAGATTCATCATCTATGCTGACATTAGAAAAGCGCAACTAAAGCCTGGAAGTACTTGTGGTTTTGTTTCCTTAGGGCAAAATCCTGACCTTCCACAGAAATGAAGTTATTTTTCTCAGCATGAGTATCTGATCATTATCTATGTGAACATACACAGCATGCTGTGATCCCTTTAGTGCTACTAGCAGGCCCATAAGGACAAAAGAGGAGCATGTAGTACAACAGTCTCCCACACACAACGTATGGGACTAGGCTCAGATCCCCATGCAGAAGCATCCACGAGCGACACTGCTTTTCTGTTCTTCACTCTCAGACATGGAGGGTAAGGAAATGAAGTCTGGACCTTCAACAGGACAACTGTGCCAACTGCTTAACCTCATTTGTACAAAACTAAGCAACAGAACAGCATGTGACCATAAGGGAATTCAGAGATCCCCTACCTGTTGGGCAGGATTGCCAACAATTTGGTTTGGAAGAAGTAATGCCCATATTGGATCTCTCACTGCAGCAGGCCAAAGTTCTCTCAAGTATAGTATAGTACCTCAGCCATTTATTGCTCTGAAAGAGCCTCTAGTGCACCTCAGATATAGTCAGATTCATCTCAAGGTCCTGGCCAAATTTTACTGCTGTAATTATCTATGTGATTCCTTACAGAGATTTTAACTGGAAAAGGCAGATTTTGCTTCTCATCTCGAATTACTTCATGATGTTAAATAGCTGCTGCATTTCTTCCCAGTATTTGCTGTATTGAACCCTGTACAGAGTTCGCACATCAGTTTAACTTCAGTAAAGCACTCAGAGATCCTCAGGGAGGGATAAATGATTTCACAGATATAAGTTATTTTAACACATGATCCATAAACAGCAAAAGGCTAATCCCAACACACACGAACTGACAAAAAAACCTAAACTCCATAAAATTATACATTTATTACAAAAAAAGAGCTTTCAGAACAGTACCAAGAAGGAAAAAGGAATGAACACTATCAGTATCTGTTAAATCCCTTAGAAAAACAGAGCATTATGAAACTCAGCCATACAGCTGCTGTAAGTTTACACACAACAAGGAGAGGTTTCCACGGCAAACACCTGCTTATTTTCATCCTTGCTTTCTGTTACTAACTTCTCCAGTTTTGTCAGCTTTCCTTTTCAAGTTTTACCTCAAGAAGGTTGTACACTTCTTGGTACAAGGACCCATGTCAGAAGTCACAGTAGTTGGCAAAATATATTGAAGGGCATGCTCAAACTTAGCACAGCTCAGTTTAAGCCTCCAAAGCAATGTTATAATAAGAACAGAAAACAGAGCTGCAGCAGCACTCAGTAGCACAAGATTCACATTAGTTAGCGACAGCAACTTTCAGAGAAGGACCTAGATGCACAGTTAAAAAGGTCCCAACTTTCGACAATTTCATTATGAGTTAAGGACCTAAAGAAGCACTCTGAATAATGATTTTATATTTTATCAGGCAGTTTCCTAATGTCTGCGCTGTATTATTGGTTATTCTAAAATTTTTTTGTTCAACAGATAGAAAACGAGGCTGATAGGGTAGAAAACATTAGAAATCAAGGATTCTAGTAAAAAGGGTGCATGAAATACCCAACGGATATAAAGCTTCAGTAAAGAGCTGAGTTATTAAAAGGAGGAAGCAAAGAGAAAGGAAGATTTAAAATCTGTGATAAAACAGACCATACCTCCTGGACCCATCTGCTTTGGTCCTCGCTGCCATCCAGGTAGTTACAGAGTTTTCGCAGTGAAGCAGAAACATGTACTCGCAATTCTGTTTGGCTGCTGTGACTCATATGCGAAAGAACAAGTCCCACTCCCAAAATACATCCAGTGCTTAAAGAAAAGACAAAAGAAAAAGGATTAAGGATGCCTTGGCTGCTCTGAACTCTTTTTTTTCACCACCAAATTAGCTTGGATTGCTGAGCAGTAAGAACTCTTGGTCCTCACTGATAATTAGGACAGTCAATTTTACAAGTGGTTTCTATTCCATATTGAGATGATCCTTCTAAGAAGACACAAGATGAAAAGAGAGCATGTGATGAAAAGGTAAGTTCAAAATAGCAAGACTTATATAAACAGCTTCCTTATTTCTTCTACTTTGGAAGAACCAATAGCTCTGTGAACAAACACATCATCTGGCAGGAGGGAAGTCTGGATCCAAACCTCTCCATCTGATTCATACCGATATCCCAAACTCTATGATACCCCAATTAAACACAATAATTGCAGGTTTGCATTTAGGGTCTGTTTCTCTCAGTCACATCTGCAAGAGATGTTTGAGTTTGCAAAAATGATTAAGCTACTGCCTGAGCCAGATAGCAGCTAAGAAGGCTGCATGGTCATGGTGTTCAGCTGCATTTCAGAACATAAGAGTTAGGTACACATTTTAACCCATATGTATTAAAATATATATACACACAACAGTGGACCAACTTCAACAGGGCAGACATATCCCAGCAGAACTAACAATTTGATGCTGAGGATACTCAGAATTTCAGCAAGGGGCACAAAGGTTTAAAGTACGCAATTTAATATGGCAGCTGATACAAATGCTTTCATGGTGTCTGACTCTTTTTTCAGATTTTGACCAGAAATTCCACTCTGGACTTGAGAATACTTTCTTACTAAATGCAGCACCCATGGCTCCCACAAAGAGTTCCAGTTTCCACAAGTCATCAACCCTAACGCTAAAGAGTTTTGTCAGAAAATTCCCAACCAGCCTTGGCTACCATCACAAGACACTAAGAGCACAATGGATACCCACTGCTCTGAAAAGTGCTCTCACTGCACAAATACAAAACAGCTGAAAGCAGCGGCTGTTACCTGAAGATGAAGCTGCCCTTTCCCTTGTGCATCTTCATGAGCATGCCAATGACCCACACTGCACACAGTAAATAGCCAACTGAACGTGGCTAGGATATTAGGCACTCTTTTAAGATTGTGCTATCCAATTCAAAAATAGGAAGTTATTGCTTTTACTTAGCTAAACAAAAAATAAACTTCTGAGAATAACTTCAGTCAGTTTCAAGCTAACATTTTTCAACAACTGGTGACCAGCATGGCTAGAATACTCAGTGGTATCTTTGCAGAACAGCCCCCTCCCCCCTTTTTTCCCCAGTGAAAAATATGCAACAAATCTCTGGAATCAATATTTATAAATAAGTAGTATACTTGAGTTTATGAACAGCCAACAAAAAAAGGATATGGCTTAGAGCAAATCTGAATCATACACACTCACTCTACTACAAGTTTACAAAAATACACAGAAAGATTACTATGTTCCTAGTTAGAGTTACAATTTTTTTTTTATGTTGCCATCACTTTGCAAAAAACAAAATGTAAGGGGGGACTGAAGCAAGAGCAAAATTTCACACACACTCTTTTTGTGAAGTAAAAAGAAAAAATACCGTAGAACTAGCAATCTTTAGCAATCTTTCTCACTTGGCCATCTTGTTTGTGACCTCCATAAAATGAACATTCACTTCACCAGCATGATATCTCAAATTTCCCAATATATTGCAAGTGTTTTACTGCCAGTATATCAGATACACTGCGCTACTGCCATTACCCATCTGTGAATCTATTGTCACCTCTCAACATGATAGCTTGGAAATGTACAGGGCAGTACAGTTCATCACAGCACAGCACAAAGGACTTCATGAGCAAACAGTGAAACAAAATAAAATGTTTATATCTTCAGGTGAAGGAAAAAATGACATTTTAAAGGGTTAAATGCTGATAATCCCAAGGTCCCTTGAAGTTTGGCGGGTTTCTCTAGGAACAGTAAAAAATTCTGATGACAGTTTTGGGTTGAAAATGCCTTAAATCCATATCAAACACTTACAGACCTTATGAAAACTCCATAAAAGCAAGTTGGTTTATTGCTCAGAATACCAACTTTAAGAAAGACTATTGCGCATGTCATGTTTCAGATTAACTTGGCTCTTCACTACACCTTTACTCAACACTTCAGTATCGGTATTCATCATTTATTCAATATTTCTCCAGTATTTATTCTAGCAGATACATGCTAGTTCTGCCATGCAATGGCTTTATATAAAAAGACATGTTTGTAAGGCTGTTGTAGAATTCATATTGAATAAGGGAAAAGTAATGGGCAAGCCAGAAAACATTACCACTCCTTGGTATTCTCAATAACTTTGTACAAGCAGACCCTTCAAAGGTCAGTGTTAACCCCATCTTCAACATGTCATGTTTTTCTTTGTCTGCAGAAAGGAGAAAAAACACAAAGCAAAACCTTGCAAGACAGGGAGCATACGTTCTGCTACGTTTACTATCCAAATGCTGTACTGTTACAATTGGATGCCTGCCTTTCATTTGGTTCTCATTCTTTTTTCCCCCAGTACACTCAGATTGATTTGAGATAATATATTCAACATAATCTAGGTAAGTAACTAGAAAAGTTGCTAACAGTTATGAATGCAAATGCTTGTTGAACCTTCCCTCAGTCTCTATGTACAAGAGGCTCGGGAAAAAAAATGAGCTGTTTAATAGCTTCCATGACCAATGTCTGACAAAATCTAGTAGCATAAAGAACTGTATAAAAACACTTTCAAAAATCCCTCTTGTGGTATATATTACATAGATGTTTCATCATACACACATCACCAAAAAGTGCTATACCAGTATCTCTTTTTAAACCATATTTATTTCATTTTCTACCTAACATAGGGGGAGATTTAATGTCCTCTCACACAGCTCCTGAAAATGTCTAAGCGCCTTCCACTTAAAATCATGTCTTAAGGCTCTGCAATCTCTGAAACTCTGTTTCAGACAAAAACTGAAGTATAATATTAACATATACTTATTTGAGATGGTTTCCCCCTCTTTAAAGATGATGAGTTTCACTGTTGTTTTCTTCCCCGTGTGGTTGAAGACAGATAAAAGAGTACTGAGTTAGAAGCACTATCCTCACAGTGACCTTTTCAAAGAGAAAACTTTTTAGAGTATTTCATGTAACTTACACAGATGTACAGATCCTTATGGCACATAAGTAGACTCCCACCATGATAAAGCATTGGCTTAGGGAAAAAGATACCTGTTGCTTATTATTTATTAGAAATAGCTGTTTTCGTTATTCCTCTTCCCCCCCCCCCAAAAAAAAATTCAAAATTCAAAACAGAATTCCCCTAAAAAACAAAAAACAACGTATATAATCAATATTTCTATCAAGGCTGACGTTATCAGTGAAATGTGTTGTGTGAGCTCCAGTTTGTATACTCACACACTTTGCTAAACTTTATTATCTAGGCACTCAAGGCAGAAAAACAAAACAAAAATAGCAAAAACTTCTTTATCTCAATGTGTGAGATGCCTCACCTAACACCCTAAAGAAATATATTACTAGGCAGAGACACGCATCTTTTAAAAAAATCAGGAGAAATTTACTGGTGAGTTAGAACATCTACTGTACAACAATATGCGAATGCATGTATATGCATGCATATGCATGTGTATGTATGCTACCAGGGTAGGAACAGGAGGTGGGCAAACAGGGGAAATAGGAATTAAAGGTTTATTTTCACTAGATGGCAGCATGATACAAGATACTGCCTTTGATAATTTGGCAGATCAGAGAAGTCAGAAATCTAAATTATGGCACAATGATGAATTTGTACTGGGAGTCTTATCAGCCCTCCTAGAATCCTATTAAACATAAGTAACCTCAGAGGAGCCCCATGAGGGGAAATGATTACTGCTGGCATTTAGAAAAAACGGAACTTCCTTCCTCCCCCATTTGTACAGCATGATATACCTACTCTCAAAAAACTTCCAACCTATTTTAACAGGAAACTTAGCATGGATAAAACACTCACATAAGGTAAACAGAAAGCTTATGTCCCACAATCAGCTGTGCCTATTGTAACTACAAGCAAAGGCTGAAAGAGCCCTTCCTTTAGAGATAACAGTAGTTCAGAGGTTGAGACATGCCAAACTCATACAAATAGTCTGCAACATTTGCAGCTTTAAATTACTTCTTTGCTCATGAAGCAGAGTGCTCATACCACACATCAACTTTAGAACTAGTTTTTTTAAAATGTTTCCATTATGCTCAGCATAAGAAATTCTTTATTACTCCTTTTCTTGCTTACCATTGCTTCATATTCTTCTGTTTGCCTCCTGCTGTCAGGGGAGTCTAGTTTGACTTTTCTGGGGGGCTTTTATCTCCAGCTAATATGTCACACAAACAATCAGCAATGGGTATAACAAAGTGATGTAGCTGATACAGCCACCTGTGCACCATGTGCCTTATTCTGTGCCAGCCAAAGGGCAATCTGAATCCTGACTAAGCTGTCCAAGCTCGTAGCCCAATGATGTGCAGCTGTGATCTCTCCAGAGCTTTTCAGAAGATCACTGGAGAAGGGGAAGGCACAAGGGAACTGGAATTATTGCTCTGTTTCCTTTGAAAGGGAAGAATTGGGTAGAAAAATGCTCAAAATCAAAGAAAAACCTATGCACCCACACTGAGGCATACAAACTAATGCAGCTCCTTCCCTACTCTAAAAGAGAAATAGCTACCACGGAAGTGAGGTACTACTGTGGCCACATGTTCATGGTGTGACTGTTCACCAGCAACTGATACATGCCAAGTGTTTTATTGTGCAAATTATTCCTGTCTTGCCAATGCTAGCAATTGAGTGACACCCTTCAAAAATTTCTTGCCCTCCTGGTGGGCTGCTCATCTCTTTGAGACACCTGAAGAAAAACTGCAGTTGGTGAAATGAAATCTATTTACTTTCCTCAGTATTCAACATGCCATCCATAGCTGTTAAATTAACAGCCTGGCTCTCCCAGATAAAGAAGCCAGGCAAGGCAGCTGCTCCTGGGCTCAGGCTGTATTGCTCCCACATGCACATTCCTGTAATGGGCTCCAAAGAAGCAGCAGCTAAGCTGCATTGAGCATCTTGGCAACGACTGAAGAGCAACAAGGAGGCACGTTCAGAAGTATCTTTCATTAATCAACATGTGCAGGCAAAATGAGCAACTCTGCTCCTAGAATTGGTGGTATGCTCCCGCTGCCTGTGAACAAGATTGTGTGGCTCTCTTAAACACGACCAACGTTTTTTCTTGTGGGCTAGTAGGGAACAGTGGTGTTAATTATTTCTTTTTACATTGCACTAGGGACTGTACGGAAGAGGCAGTGTATATGTATATACACCTAAATAAGCACAATTAACTCAGAAGAGATGGCAGAGCCAGAGGAACAGGCACAAGGAATATCATGAAATTCAGCTGGGATGAAGGCGCAGCTGTGGCTAGGCCGGCCTAGCAGCAGCTCCGCAGAACAGCACGGAGCCAGCGGCAGCGAGCAGGGCAGGGCCGTGAGTGCCAGGCAGTGCTGAGGCAGCAGCGCTGGAGGCCATGCATGCAGGGCCAGCCCAAACAGAGCAGGGGGATTCCTCCCTTCTGCTCAGCACTCCCAGGCCCCACCGGGTACCGCCTCTGCCTGTGGCTAGTGTGGGGAGGTGCCACCGATTGGGAGGCAGCAGCAAGAGAGGGCACCAGGGGCTCAGGCCAGAGATGAGGAGAAACTTTTTCCCCCACCAAGGACAGCCTGGCAGTGGAGCCGCGCAGAGAGGTGGTGCTGTCTCTGTCCTTGGAGGGTGTCAAGCCCCAATGGGGTAAAGCCCTGTGCAACCTGGTCTGCTTTGGGCAGGGGCATGGACCTTCCAAGGTCCCTGCCAGCCCGCATGAGCCTGTGGCTCTACAAAAAGCGCTCAGGAATAGGCCATCTCCTCATCTTTACAATCCTCTGTGAAGAATTTACGGGTGAAAGTATTAATGAACAAAGTGGAGCTGAAAATAAAATACTATCATCACTAATGAAAGAAACTCACTTGTACTCCAGACTGGTGTTGAAGCAGCAGTCTTCCAGTGCATCTAGGGACTTCATTAGAAGTAAGTTCATCTGTTGACCAGGTACATCACTACAAAGAAAACAAAACAAAAACCCCAAATCCTCCAAAACAGCTCTGTTCTTTAAACAATATAGGCTACCAGGCCTCCTGGTAAGACCAAACATGCCACTAAATACAGTTCTTTACTTTTTATAACAGCTTCTCATACTGGTCTGTAAGCAGCAACTGTATGACTTGTCATGTGCAACACATTCATACAAACATATTACAGATAAACAAATACAAAGCATATTATATTCAGACCTTAACTGGCACCCCATATTGCTACGACACCTTCAGAGAAACTCACAATTTTTACAACAAACATGACAGCAGAATGAAACTATATCTCCAAGTGCTGGAGAAAATCTCAGCTGGACTCTATTTATAAACTGAAAATTCATGATGGTTTTAGATATTAGGCTCCAGAAGTCTGTCTTTCTTCATCCCTTTGCCTTTACATCTCATTCCAAAGATGTCACAGGAATCCCGTTACAAAAACATGTCCACGGTCATCTTAATGAACACGACATCTTTAAGGTAAATTATCCCTATGATTTGGTATTAGCTATAGATACATCCTTATAAGTTTTACTGTTGGTTCATGTCAACACTTGGAAGAATATTTGAGATTAAGCTTTGAAATTATGCAGGGCGGTGAAAGAATAAAATCTGATTTGTTACAGTCCATAAGAAATTTTTAGATAAACGTCACATTAATAATCTCAATTCCCTCCTGACCCCAACAAAAAACCCCAGGCTCACGTACTTCAAAACACCAAGATGATCTAATGTCATTTTCTCAGGAGCCGTTTAGTGCTTGTCTATAGCTTAGTTGTCACTACTGACCAATTATCCAGAGACAGTACATCCCCAAACTATGCTGCTGAGTTGAAGACAGAAATGCATCAAGACAGCAAAACATGAATATTAGAACAGATGAATGGGGCACAAAGCTTTAACATAGGCAGATGCTTCAAAAACCTTAGTTTCACGGAGCGAATTAACAGCTGATGGTCAAATGTGTTTGAAATCCTTGCTTGTGCAGCAATTATGCTTGTATTATGGGTATATAGACAAACACAATCCCAAGCAGTCAAGGGGCTGGAGGTATATAAAAACAAACCTACATCTTTCAATTTCTTGGAATGATCTGAAGTTTGAGACCATAATCCTGGATTGAGGCCAACTTTCTGGAAAAGAGGCATTTTCTACCAACTTCAGAACATCCTTTTGCTGCCAACACAGCAGTAACAACACACCTCAGAGACAACGCATTACACTGCTTGTCTTGTAGCTGCGTCTCCATGTGCATAATTTACATGATGTAAGTGGACACTAGTTTGTGTGCAGAACATTGCTTAGAAAAGAACCAGTGAGAATTTGGAATTATTTTACAGAAACATCTCCCAGGGCAGCTAACCCCCTTAAAAAGAGTTATTTGTGTGGCTTGTTCAGCTGACTGACTTGCACAAGCAGTTTAGGATATTATAAAAATTAATCATTCATCCTGAAGAAATGGCAAAATATTTAGAGAAAAACATTCAGCAAAACACAGAAGAGGAAAAAAGACGATGAAAATAAATGAGGACATCTTTTAAGGAATGTTGCAAAGCACCTCAAGAATCATTTGACTATGACTTGTATATACTTTACTCCTCAGAACTTAAATGCCACATGCAGGGAAAAGGAGAAAGGTATTTGCACACCTGTGTTACATATGGCAATCCCTACCTGACTTTTTCTTCACACAAACATGAGATAAACATTCCCAAAGCAAGGCCCATATGGATTTGAACAGCTTGAGACTCATCAGCATTTGGTTTCCCAGGTAACCTGGCAGTCAGCATACTCAGGACTTCTTCAACCTTCTCCTTGCATGATACAATGAAAACTGGCACCAGGAGAGACAAAGCAGTGGCTGCGCAGCAACGAGCTATAGCACTCGCTGTATTTTCACCAGAATAGGATTTCTAGAACAAAATATAAAAGAATTTTCTTCTTTTCCTCCTGGGGAAAGGGGATAAAATTCCCTTCCAGCTAATAACATTCAGCATTTTAGGAGTTTAATAAATATGTATGCACCAAACAGCAGCCCAGCTGTATCACAATCTGGCAACAAACAGTTTGTCATGGCATTGCCAATGGCATCATTTCCATCTGCCTTAACTTGAAACCAGTTTAAAATTATGGTAATTGAGAACATAATCTTTAAGTGTAAATAAGATTAAGTATGGAATTGTAAACAAAGGATGAGGCACTGCACTAAATCAGTGATCTATATCCCCTATCAGGGATGACAGAGGTCACATGCCATAGCTGATTCAGATTCATTAGCAATTTTCAGCTTTTTGACACAAACTTTTCATTGACTGGACTAGATGCAGTTGCTTTTTATGCTCCCCATCACTTCAAAGAGGAGGGAGACAGGGAAAGCAGGAGAGCAAGAGAGATAACATTGTAAAACTGTTCATCCATTTAGAGTGACCTCATACATGAAGTACCATAGGGAGTATTTTATTGTTCTTCCTTTTCAATGTATGGTAGGTCACAACAGGAGAGAGAGCAGTAGTTTCATCAGTTTGCCAACACTCCCCCAGCTAGCTGTCTCAGACTTCTTGAGAAAAACATCAGAACTGTCACAGATATAACAAGAAGTAAACCAAAATTCAGGTTAGAAAACATCATGATGCATTAGCAGACCGGTACGTGTCCCTGCAGAACCCAAGCTCCCCCTCTATCCATGACACCATGAATCTCCAAACTGGTAATTCTGACCACAGATAGTTGAGAGCTAACTATACCTATTTCTTAAGGTCTATATTGAGCTTTCAGTCCATCTCCCAATCCTATTTAAAGAACTGCCCGATACTTAAATCTTATATGGCTTGAGAATCTCAGGCTGATTATCAGACTGAAATCACATATGACATAGTTTCTACTGGTCCTTCGGTGTTCAAGAGATATTGTAAAATGAGAAGAACTACTAGATTTTGAGAAAGCTAGCATTTCAGAGCCTGAAGGCATGCTCTCAGAATCACTCAGAAGTTTGGTACTGTGGTCTCAGAGTCTGTTCATGTTAGAATGTTTTGTTTCTCAAATGCGTGCAGAATACACCCAGGGTTTTGTCTTTAATTTTATGCATTTATATCTCATGTGGTTTTTACTTCTTTGGTAATAAAAAGAAATATTCAGTGTAAGACCAGAAATAAGTAGAAAACACCTTAGAAGAAAAAAAGAAGGTTTTTTTGATTCTCCTATATTATGACTACTTCAAGGACAAACAGAACCAGGAAACTCCAGACTAAGCATTCTAAGCATGAAATCCAGACATATTCTCTTGCCTTTAACATCACTTGGTTAAATATCTTAGGTGTACTTGTGTTTCTACACATACCTGGTAGAACCATGGGAAGACTTGACCTTTAGGGTGATAGCGGCTATTCACAATACTAAAGAGGGTCTCTATGACCATAGAAATCCAATGCTTTGTGGGAAGAAAATCATGTTCAGCCTGTAAGTGATAAATGTAATATAAATCAAACCCAAATAATCATCTTTTCTTAAACCAGTTCCTACCTGAACAGAAGCTCTCCAGCCATGATGCATCAGCAAAGAGGTTATACTGCCACTCTTATGCATAGCAAGTAGCATGTTTTACATGACAAATCCCTCCCATAGACACTATTTTTGATCAAGATACTATACAGTGAAAGCAAAAGTGACAGTAGTAAGAGAACCCCAGAATAACAGCGTGGAGAAAGTCCACAAACATTCACAACTGCAAACTCATACAGCTCAGTGTTGGCATATTACTGCTTTCATGAATTCTCTCAGCCCATGCAAAATACAATGTAGCCACACAAAGTGAGTATGACTATTTGAGTAATTTCAGCTTGGCTGTAAAGCACAAGAGTCTCCAGGGATCTTACAATTATGACAGGAACACTTAAATTCTTCTCAGGTAGCTACCATATACAGGCAGACAAAAGCTCTTGTTTAAAATCAAGACTCCATCTCCCTACACACATTTGTTAAAGATGCAGCCAATAATAAAAGATATTAGAAAAATATATCATACACACCCTTTCATACACACAAAAACATTCAGGAAGCTCAACTTGCTCTGTGACACAAAACTATAATGCATCCATGTCATAATAATATCTAGCTTAAATGATGCTCTCTAAAGATGGTACCTTGGACTGTGATACACTCTCCTGCTAATAGAGTACAAGGTCCCTATTACATGTGTGGCTCAAAAGTCCTTTTCCCTTTTCAAAAGGTATAAATCAGACCAATGTTGAGGATGGGATGGCAAGAGAATGCATTTTTCACAGATGTAAGGAGCGGTGTATTTCTTGATTTTAACACCAGGAGGAAAATAGCAATGAATGGCTGCCGGATTGCCACAAATAAGTAAGTCTCAGATGCTGAGCAAACATGGATGAATGGAGCCTTTCAGCATGGAAATGAGTTATTGTAATGTTTAACAAATGAGGAAATAAGCTTAACTAGAAAAAGTTCTTTCTCTCACAGGTGTATTTTTCATTTCTCCACAAATTGTTTTAGCTTCCTTCTGTAAGCCACTCTCTATATGATCATATGCATTGTGTCACACTGTGGAAACTCTTCCACTACTAGCCAGATCAAAAATATCGCATTCAAAGTGGCCTTCAAAAAGAGTACATAATACTAGCTGAACAAGTTAGTACATCAAAACAAGAATTCCAGGTCACTAGAAGTCAAAAAATTAATTAAACCAATAAAAGACTCCCAGAGCATTATCCTTCTTTCCTTAGAAGTCTTTATCCTTCTGGAACCATTAGCAGAAGGATGCACATATCAGTGCATGCATTTTACCCAGCCTACAGCAGACAGCTGTTGGGTCTGAGGTTTTCTTTGGCTGAAGGAAAAAGGTTTTTTTGGCTTTGGTTTGGTTTGGCTTTGGCTTTCTTTGGTTGGCTTTAGGCTCTCTCTTACCCATGCATGGAAAAGTTGTATGTTCACAGTCACTACAACATCAGGACATGCTCTGTCAATGCCAAAATAGGAAGAGTGTCTCATATACCACCTTAAAACACACTGTTGTAACTGACTAAGAGATGAGAAAAGAGGCTAGGCCTCAGTATCCATTAGCATTTATCACATCTGTCAAGACTGACAATAAATGTATTAGTCATTGGGTTTCTCATGAGAAGGTGCCTACTCTGACTGAAATCACCAAGCTGTTTTGTATGGATCACATGAGAGCTACCAGATAGCATCCACTGAGCATGGAGAAATTCAAACCTGAAAGTGTGCAGGACTGCATACGCACCTGCCAGCCCCCTGAACACCTGGTCTCGTTGCTTCATTATATTCCCCTAAGAGTACAGAACTTCTTTTTCCAAGATTGACTCACCTCAGGCATCCCTTCAGTGTCTGAGGAGAGGCTGCTTTCATGTTTGGCTACTGCAACCGCAAGACCAGTTAATGCTAAGAGAGAGTTTCCTTTCACCACTGGGCTGTCTCTGGATGGAAAAAGGCAAAGAAGAGTCAAGAAGCATAACAGAGATGCAGGCAACAAAACACACCTCAGTGCAGGGAAGTATGTGCTACAGGTAGTCTGATGGGGAACAGACTCCTTAATTAACACAATCTTAAGCCTAGGAATTTTGTTGGGTTGTCTCTTGGCTCAGCAAAAGCATATCATATTTCATCTTCAGAAATTAGAGAGAGAATGGCGGAGAGAAAAGCATTTCATTTTTCTTTTCTCACTTGTCTTCTATAAAAAGCCTGACACACACACACACACACACACGAGTTGTATATAAACAGAAATCTGCTGCCACTAAAATGAGAACTGTGATCTTGTACAGCAAATGGTATCCTGAGAAATGCAGTAGTTGGTCTTAGTACCAGTGCTACACAGGATAACACTAAAAGCTCTTCAAATAAGAGAATGCTAGGCAGGCAGGTTGTACTGGACCAATGATACTGATATGTTAGTACTAGGCCAAAATGCAGCATACTACATTTTCTGGATCAGTCTTGCATTTCTGAAAGAACTTCCTCAATTATTGCTGTAAATATATACCCACTCTGGAAATTTAAGAATTTCTTCCTGTCCTCAAATATTTCATTTTGACGATGAAAATATTTCTGAATTTTTGTTTAGTTTTATTAATAATACACACAAGGATCTTAACAGAATGTCACTGACCTTTCCGGTTTGAAACTCTGAAGCTATCTCCTTTCAGATAAGAGATAACCTCAGATAATTACAATTAGGTGGCTAGTTAAGTTCTTTTAAATTTCCCCATATATGCTACATTGAATCATTTCCTAATTTACTTATATAGCCTTTTTTGTTGTTGATTATCAACTTTTAAGTGGTTATACTTCATGATGTACCTCAAACTGAGAAAAACTTCTGAAACACTCTCACAAAAACTGGATGCTGTAATTTAATTAAGGTAAAAACCATCATCCTAGCACCAGGAGGAAAAAGAACAATGTCATATCTTTTACTGAAAATATGAAGCAAAATAAATATTGTCTCAACTTTATCACTGTGTCAGACTAGGAGAAAGCCAGCCAACACAAGAAGTTCTAAGCACAGGAAATCCTTTTCATGTTACCTAAAGAAAATTCACCCCTCCTTCCCAAATTATGAAGTGCTACTCCCTCAGTTAGTTTTGCCAACAAATTTCTACAACTAACATCATAGCTTTCATTCTGACATCCAGAATGATATATTTAAAGCTTATTATTTTGCCCTTCCTTTACTTATCTCTTTCTACTACCGTACTTTAAGTTAATACATGCAATTACTGAGTAGCTAAAATATCAAACAGATATCCAAATTTCATCCCTCTTTAGCTGACTCTTCCAAGAAGAAGTGATAAATGAGGAACTGGAGGAACTGGGAATATTTTCAAGACCAGATTAAATATAATCTAAAAAAGGGAAAAAATGTTCAAACTTTTATAGAAAGTCTTAATATTTAAAATCTCCAGAACTCTGAACTCCCAGCAGTATTTCAAACCAGTCCCCTAGACAGTTCAAGATAGTACCAACTCTCATATGATCTGTGTAATTTCAATATAATTCTGTCACTGAAGACATCTTTATGATATAAGGTTTTATAAGAATTTGTTCTTAAGAAAACTCAGTGTTTCTGACACTTGTGTGCTCTGGTGTAAGCGGCCAATTTGAGGTTAACAAAGCAGAAAGCACAGTAAGAAACTAGTTGCCAGTGCAGGGTGAAAGAAAGAAGTCAAGCTATTCTAGCAGAATTTCAAGGAAGAGTTAAGATGATGCTCTTTGCTGCCTGAAAGCCATGTGCTAATTCCAGTACCAAACAAACAAGCCTAGCAAAATCTGAAAACATAAAATTTCCTGTCTTTTGTCTGGGTACAATAAAAAACCCTTAACAGAAAGAGACAGTGGGATAGTTCTGAACAGACAATACTTCACTATGGACCAGCTAGCTTCTAGATAAACTTTGTAACTTAAGGAAAACAGGATCTGCTATTTAAAAAAGGAACAGACTAATAACACATATGACACTAAACAGGTTTTATTCAAAACATTAGGCATAGACCTTTCTAATGACTTAGCTAGTGGAAAAATGTTCAACATACAAGCTGGGAAGAGTTCCTTTCCTGAACAGCAAGGATGTGAAATCAAGAAATTAGCAGACAGTCAATTGCAAGATATACTATCTTATATCTTCTGTCACAAAAGAGAACACAGAAGAATTAATTCTCATCTGTAATAAATACTTACTTTGAAGCACCTTTGATGACATCAGTCAACATATCTCTGACCCTGCAACAGAAACAGAAAGAATGTACACTATAGACATTATACCACAGCATGAATTCAGCTAATTTCCCCATATGCCCTACATATGGCCATTCTAGGTCAATACATATCTCATTCCTCATGCAGCTATTACAAGACTTAGCACAAACTAATCACAGGTATCAAAGTGTAAACAGGGTCACCTGCTACCCAATGTTTTTTTCATGTTCCTGTGCAAACTATTACTGTTGTCTCAAGGGCTCTTACCTGACTTCACTTTTTGGAAAATGCAAGTTCATGCAATAGCCATAAATCTGCCCAGTGAGCTGTTATGCATAGCTTTCGAGATCACTGTACTATGTCTTGGCCTAATAAAATGTTTTACAAAGGACAACCATAACAAATTATCCAATATTTATTATAATCCTGGAAACCACTATGGACATTTATGCTATTAGGCAGTACAATAACCTGAATGCATTTAAATGAAAGCTATAGGAGTAGTTACAATTTCTTATATATTGCTGTAGTTGATTTATAATAGGCTACTTGTCTGCATTTATTTGGTTTTGCATTTATACCAAGAGAGAAGCAGAGATGCAGTAAAGCTTCTATACTGCCAGGTTTGGGTGATGAAAAGAAAATTCTGTATACCAAAACATACAATATCAATTAGTAAATCCTAGCCATGACTGTCATTGTACACAAAAAGATACTCTTCAGTCACAGTTCCACAGCACATAAGATTGTTTTATGATACACGCATTTTTAGAGTCCATAGGTCACTCAGACTTTAAAAAAATCCAATCAGTATTTCCTTTGTAAGCACACTATTTTTGCATACAATTTCAAACCTGCCCTCAACGGAAACAGCTTGGCAAATATCAGCGCAACACTGCACAGCACTAACACAATAAAGCATTAACATTAAATCCACATTAAGCTGTCTGCAGCCAGGTTAAAATCAATGGGCAGCACTTAAATGCCTAATGGGTACTGAAGTTATTTAGAGCCTTGAAGAATGAAATCTGTTCATTTTTCACATAGCTTACATTAATAAAATCAGGAAATACAAAGTAAAATTCAGACTAGGAGAAATTTACAAGAGCAGTATTGCATCTCTCTCCCACCTGGAAAATGCTTCCTCCTTATTCCCTATCAAGAAAGGTATCAGGTAGAGCAAAACAGAAAATCCTGCTACTACTACATAAAGAACCTACTCTGTAATATCCATCATTCTGGACCTTCTTATGAAACCATCTAATCCAGGCTTAGCTAGAGTAAAACAACAGACTCTATTTTGTCTATTTTGTATTCCTTCTATGGAAGCAATTTTGTATTCCTTCTGTGTGGGACTTAGTAAGACCTTTTTGATTAAACCGGGCAAAGATCTTTTTGGTTTTGTTTGTACTAGTTTTGTTCACAGTACACTTATGGACATGCACAGAAACAGGCATTTATACTGTCTAAAGATACCTTTTCTCTCCCTCTCTCTCTCTCTTCTCCCCCACCAAGTGCACAGGCTAAATCTTGAGAGGCTGTAAGACACACAACTCAGCCAGCTGAAACAGAAGTAGCTGAGGATATGATCAGAGTGTACATTACGTGCTTGATTTTAAACAGTATCTTCAGGCTCAGGAGTACCAACTTACTATATGAAATGAGGTCTCTCCCCTCAGGCCATTACTACACACACTGTACCATGGCTTACGTTTCTTGTATCAAGCCATTTTCAGTGAGGCAGTCGCTACAAGTAAGTTTTGCCTGTGTTTTAACATAACACAAACCAAATGTAATTTCCCCTTCCTTCATGCTGCTCTCCCTAGAAAGTTTCAGACAATGTAGAGGGGAAGGTACCTTTGAGTACAAACACCCTTACAGACAATTCCTCAGTAGCCTCTTTTTCCAGATGGACCTTATATCTGTTTTTTGTCCTTAGTCCTCATACAGACTGTTAACTTGCAAAATTAAAGCCTTTGAAGTATCCCCTTCCTCTGCACCCTCACTTGCCATTACAAGTGATGAGCAGCAGACAGGCATTTCCTTACCAGAGCCAGGCTGTAAATTGTTTGTACTGCACCTCTTCAGGATCTTCTTTTCCATGTTTTAACTGCATCTCTAGCTCTGCCTGTCTCCCCTGCAGAATCACAGCATAAATCAGGAGAGGATCTTAAATGGCCAATCATCACAACTGGCTTTCTTCAGGGAACACTTGAGGAACGGATATAACCTTTCCATTGAGGCTACTTCATCAGCAAACCTAATTTTTTTTGATACAGGATACCATTGTAATACACAATACAATAAGTAAAAGAATTTGCAATTTCTGATTCTGAGTGAGGAAGGCAGCTGCAGATGGCACAAATGGCCACAGATACTGAGACATCCCTTCTAGACCATGGGAAGAGAAGTCCCCCTGGAAGGTGGAAAGAGTACAACGGACAAAGATGATTTAGATGTCCACTACCTAAAATGAATTCTGACAGCAAAACACCAGTTTCTTGATTCATTACTTCAAGCAAAACTCATCCTTCTCCTTGTTATGACCTGCCTCCTAGTAACCTTCTGCTACAGTTCTTCCTGTACCTCAAAGAATATAGATTCTGGCCTCTAAGAAGTGTTATCTGAATACATTACGCAGCTTTGCCTTACAGACAGGTTGAGTCTCAAACCTTGAGACAACTACTGCTCGTCTTGGTTGAGTTGTCAATTGTTGCTCCTTGGAAGGTTATTATGCCTTAATTGAAAAATACAGGCTCATAGCAGTGTTTTTCAAATACTGAAGACTTGCAGGTTGGATGTTCATAAAAATCTGAGAACACAAGGGAGTCAATCCTGCAGACTCCAAAGTGATTAAAGGAACAGGAATAATATATTGATTTTGATTAAAGAGAAGGCTGCACAAAAACTCTACCCTGCTCTCAGAAGCATAACATCAAATGGGACTTTACTGTATGCTTAAACTGATTCCAGTTTCCCAGAACACTTAAAACACTGGTTTAAATCGCAGACTAAATCAAGGTTCGTAGGATCATCATGAAGTTGGGTTCAGTCCCAAGAACATGCAAACTGGCAGAACTGTGCAAGTATGTGAGCAGTTTTAATAAAGACAAGAGGATTTTCACGTGCACAAAGGGGAAAAATCCTCACACAAGTGTTTTGGTGAACTGTGGAGAGACTACCTAACCTTAGATAACCAAACCCGGACTTCTTTGCACCTCAGTCTCCAAACGGAGAAAGGATTACTGTCCTGCCTGCCCAAAAATACTGTTATGTACTGAGTCTGTACAATCACAGACTACTTAGCTTATACTGTAATCTCTTTTGGCCATCTCAGAGGAAACATGCTATAGAAGCATACAAGTAAAAATATCTTATCTCAGTTAAAAACAAAACAAAAAAAAGAAGTCTGCAGCGAGGGGTTTCAAAAGCAACAAAACTAGGTTCCATTGCCCTGAAAAAAGGCAGGAAATCCTAAAGAGGTTTCAGAACCAAGTCTGGGAAATGCCAAGGTTCTCATGAAATCTTGCGTCAGAGGTGAAGAAATGAAATAGAAAAGTAATTAAATGCAGTCAACAATGGCTCCCTCTGTAGTTAAGATTTAAAATTACAATTTGAAAAGCAGGCAACTGCTTTGTAAAGGGGCTCAGTTCATAACCTGACATTTGCTAATGGACAAGATACAACTTGCTTCAAAAACATTAGAGAAGCACATGCTTTGCTATACAGTAAAACAAGGAACAGCAAAAGATTCTGGAATTTGCTCAGCAACCTGACCTGCTCACACTGTGAGAACAGCTGAGGTGGCCTAGAAATACAGAAAAATAAGCCCTTCTAGCAGCACAAAGGGAGCCTTCTGGAAGGGAGCTACCTGTTACAATTTCTTAGATCATTTTTCTGTAGAAAAAACAAATGATGCTACTTTAGCCTACAAATCAGGTCAGCTCATCTAATGAAAGAGAGGTTTTAGGATAATTTCTGTATTTCCTACTGTTTGATAGGGTGGAAAATTGAAAGATTAATCCCTCAGAGTATGGCAGCGTATCACAACTGAATAAGAGAGAAGTTACATTTAATTAACTATTTCTCAATAGCCTTTGTCCACTTCGTGATACTGTCATTAGGACATTCCCATCCATAATAATAGGTTAGAATTCAAGTTAAAACCTCATGGTTTAAAGAGTCAGCTGCAATTGGAACAACTGACCTACTGGAACTTGGCACAGGAACAAGGCTGCAAGAATCAGAACTGTAAGCAGAAATTATACCTGTATGACACACATCTCAGATCCTGCTGCCATTAGCTGAAGACTCTCCTTATTTTTATGTCATTTTCATAAACCTTATTAAAAAACCTTAAACTTAACTTTTACATTATTGTTACTTGTATGAATGCTCTTACTTGCAAGAATGAAAATTTATACAGCTTTAATGAACATTAACATGCATATCATCATCTAGCTCAAAATTACCTGCAAGACCGCACTGTATGTTCGACTCATAAATCCCAACCAGGACTGGGGCATCAGTATAGAGCGGTGCCATTCAGAAGGCTGAATGTTAACCTGTGCAACACATTAGAAAGGGTAGAAGTGGTTATATCAAGTCTACTAAAAATAATTCAAAACCATGTCCATAATAGGTTAAAACTATATACGTTTTGTCTTGTGCTATACTTTCATTCCCCAAGGAAAAATTTAATGCTAAAATGAAGGACAATCTACATATGACTGAAGGACTACCCCAGTCTCTCTCAATAAAATTAACAGGTTAAAAGCTCCATCTTTTGGTCATGAAATCAAAAAACCACTGAAACCAAGTGACTTCTGTTGTTACACAAACACTAATACACTGGCTAAGAGTTTAATGGTCTGATCCTACAAGCATTCAGTCCCTGCTGTACTGATTAGTTCAAAGAGAGACGGACACTTTACTTCAATGGATATGTAAAACGTGTTCTCCAGCCTGTGATTTGCTGACAGTATTTTGCTCATGCTCACAGATATTACGCATGGCTGTCAAATATTAAAACTGATATCATGTTCTCTTTTCTGTTTGTACTAACAGCAAGTTACTTTTTCAACTTCATTACCCAGGCCAGCCAGGACTGGATGCTTCAGGTAGTTCAATAGATTGACTCAACTAATTGATCCCAGAGAGAGCAGTGGAATTACATAAGGCAATAAACACAACATTTGGTAGCACTGGTAGGGAAAAATGCATACATAACAAAGACAGTAGTGCAGTTTATGTTTATGATAGTTGTTGGACCTCCTAGGTGCCTTTAAAAGCTTTAAACACACACCTAAAATAAATCCAAGTAGATGACTACTAAACACAGGGGCGATGATTCAAAAGGCGTCAGTATACATAATGGGGTATGTATAACCATGTCCAAGTACATAATTCAAACGTTTTTACAGAAAGGAATTGTTAAAGAAAAAAGCAGGGGGAGGGGAAGTTAATTTGAAAAGCTTTTTTTCTAGGAAGCATCAGCATATAAGTATGAGGAAATGAATACTGCTTCAAGCACAGTATAAAGAAATGTGCAACAGCTCTCCCCTTCTACCACCAAATCTCACACAGGTACAGCAGCCTCAACTTCATGACAAAAAAATGACCCAAACAGCTAAATATGCAATCTGATATATGTGCATGATCCTTCCTCAGGAGCCCAAAGCTGTTCTCTTCAGTAACTATCACAACAAACAGTAACCCACAGACATTTTCAGAGCATGTTGAAAAATGAAGTTAAGTCAATTGGTCTCAATAACCAGCCCATTTTCTAGCCATTTGTAGATTAACAAAATAACTGCAGTAAGAGATTAAGCAAAACTGGAAAATTCAGGCCACAAAAGAATAGGTTTCCCAAACTTCAGACTCCTGCATGCTATATGTACCTTCCTCACCAAACTCTATATTATGTATTTTATAAATTAAAATATATTAGTTCACAAAAAATGTGTATTAAAAGCCAATTAATACAGTCCCCTTTTCTCTCTCTCTATGATTATAGTCTTAACTGCTGCAATATTTTACTAAAATAAGATGGGATTTAAAAAAAAAAAATCCTTTTTTAAACAACTGTGTTTTCAGACCCAGAAACAAAACAAGCTCATAATTAAAATGATGGCTGTGCATTGTTATGTCTTATCATATTCCATGACGGGCATACAGAATTAATTTTTGTTGTTAGTGTCCAATTATTTTTACCATCTGCCTCTACCAAAAGATTAAGAAATGTCATGACAGCCATTTGCACTCCATCGGAAACAAGTTATTTCATCTCAGCAGTTTCCAGGGTAATATGTTTTTAATAAAGGAAAGGCAAACATGTCAGGTTGGGGTGAGATGGGATATATCTCAGTATCCACTGTTTAAGGCCTAAACTTTTCATTTTTAAATTAAAAGAACATGCCAGACTGCCAGAGTTACAGAAAAACTCCTCTGTAGCTGTCATCAAACATAGTCCAAAGTCCACCAACAGTAACTAATCCTTCCAGGCTCAATCCCAGAAGGTTATTATTGCTCCTTTTTATTTCATGGAGGCTAGTCATTGTTCAACATGGAAAACACTCCAGGCCTTGAGGAATGCAAACCCCTCCCTTCTTCACCATGAGTACCTCTACAGGCTTCTCTTCTACAGAATAGATACCAAGACAAACTACTGACCATCCCTCCACTGTTAGTCATCTTCCTAACACCTTCTGTTCAATCTCATCTGTTTAATGCCCTGTGTGGTCTATATAAAGCAGACAATATTCTTCTTCCACATGGATTTTATAATAAGAACAAGATGACTGTGCTAAAGCTTCAAGCCCACTGTTGGGTGTAGGGGTGGGGGATAGTTGAACCTAAAACAGCTACCCACAAGCACTAATAAACCCATGCAAATAAATACAGCCTAAAAGCCATAAATAGTCAAAACAGAGATGATCTACTCCACCCCACAGAAAATAGATACACCCTACACAAAAACCTCTCATCTCTAAATGCCTCAATAACATTGTTCTTCCTTTTTTAACCAAGATTGTATTCACACGTCCTGTCACATCTCTGCTCATCAGCTTCTTCAACAAGTTGCGAGCAGCAAGTCTCCAGTCACAATTGTTTACCTTAAGTTCCCTTAATCATCTGCAGAAACACCAGTCTTCCCTTTTGTCTCCGTTCTAAAACTAGTTTAGATTCATGCATTTAGGTTTGTCTGGTCTCATACGAAGCATACCATATAATCCATACTTCTTCACAAGAGCAAGAACAGGCCTTCAAACACTTCAGGGTGTTCATGGGGGAAAAAGACTTCTGTACTGTTGCATGTGAAACACAATTAGACCATGTGTCTAATTAGGAAAATATTAGTAGCATCTTTGCATGTTAAATCTAAAATTGATGTGCTTGCTCTATGACTAGCAAAACTGAGAAGCTTTTGATGAATTAATTTTTCTCATAGAGGTAAGCATTTTGGGTATCTGAAGAGTAAGAGGAAGATGGAAGAGAGAGTAGAATATTTTCACCAAACAAAGAGCACAACCAAAAAACATCTAATTAGTATTGAAAATGTTTGGACTTAGTACTTCAGATCATTACATAAGCAGTGGTGGTAACTATTAGTTCAGTACAGGAAACTAGCTGCCTGGACCACCTGGTTTTACTTCTCCATCACTGGAAAAAAACTCCATTAAGCATTGGTTAACACTAGCAAGCACGAATAAAGCTGACAGAAAACAAAGTCCAGATTTTTTTGAGTGTGCAGTTTATGCGTATGAAGGCATAGGGGAACAGCACAGTGGGCTTTTGAACCACCTAAAAGTGGTTGTGAAACATTGCCACACCCTGATCCAGGGATGTTCTTCGGTAAACCAAGCTGCAAGCCATTTTCAAGAAACAGTCACAGCCTGAGAACAGAAGCAATGAGAACCACAGGCACCACAACCTGGGTGCTAATACTGAACGTTAGAGCCTATTTATGCTCAACAGCTTAAGAAGAATGTACCTCCTCGAGAAGAGGCACAAGCAGAAATTGTGTTGGCCACAATCCAGGAGAGGGAGCTCTTGCAAAACACAGGACACTCACTGGCTGCTCCTGTATTTCAACACTTCTCACAACACGTGGCACAAGTTTTGCAAACTTCGGCAAACCTGAAATCATTTCAAATGAAATCAGAAGCCCATTTCCCCTCAACTGCTGCATTCCCAATAAAAGCAAATACCAGGGCAAGATCTGGACGAGCCTTTTCTTAGCACTGGTGCCTTTGTCCTGCCACAAGTCTTTGCTGAACATCGCTTACTCGTTTGGCACTGATTCACAGCCAGCAGAGGGCACACAAAACACGCGGGGAACAGCAAAATAAATGCTGTTTCTAACACTTCTCTGAGAATCTAATTAAGATAACATCATTTAAGGAGCAAAACTCAGGACCCAGAAACTGATATTATTAATGTCTGTGACCTAATTTAAAATTTGCTGTAGGGCAGAGAGACTAGGAATCCCAATGAGTTTTGTTACTAAGCACCACAGGTTTCCACCTAGGTAGCCCTGAGCAACTCACATGGGCCCTAAATTCAGCTCAATCCTTTAACAAATGTGTGGCTACAGAATTTGTTTGAGATGCTAACATACGTCAATAAAGTGCTGAAGCATGTGTTTAAATGCTTTTCACATATGGGACATATAAATTGCAGCCCCAGTGATTTCATATATAAGGCAAGCACTATGTATCCGTACCAGTGAAGAAGGGATGTATCATCTCTTTGACTCTGAAGTTTTGCTCAGAGGCTTTTTGTAACATACTTGCGTGCATACACTCCCCATCCCTCACCCCAATACTCCTTTGTGAGAAAGTATTTGTCTTTCTTTTCCTAAGCCATATTAGACTAAGGAAAAGGAAAGCAAAAATCTGCCTACAAACTTACTTCCTGAATACTGTTTCATTACTGGTGGAAATGAGTGTAATAAATCCTATAGCAAAAGCCAGAACAAAGTAGCCCATAATCTGAACTACATCCACTGAAATACCTACATGCAAAAGAAAACACCACAGCAAATTCTGAAGCCTGTTCTACCAAATCCAATTACCATCTTAAAGTATTACAATCAAAGTTTGAATAAAGTTCGATTTCAATACACACAAGAGATTTCAAACCAGGCCAAAAACAAACAGAAAGAGCTTTCCCCTTGCTGCTCAAAGGTGCATGCCATCACAGCACACCTAATGAGCTCACCTACAACAAAAGCAGGGAATGCTTCTTCTGTGAGTGAATATAAAGAGTGCCTATAACATGATTATTATTTGAATAGCATTAGTTACTACACAAATCACTATCCCAGCTCATACACTGGCATCCAACACTGCAATTGCACCTTCAAGTAATTATGCTTTTTCCAACACAAAATGCTTGAATATGGAAAGAAACAGGAAGGCAAGACCATCCCCCTTTTTCTTTTGAAAACATTCCACCAGCAGACACTGTCAAAGCCACCGTTTACAACAAACCTGTGCCAAAGGGAAGCTGCTTCAGGTGCCATCTGCATATAGCATGAACCATCCAGTTCACTTCCATTAAGGAAATAAAAGATCGGTAGCTACATTAAAGCCTAATGGCTTTAATGTCTCTAACCCAAAACATACATTTACAGAACCATCAAAAGATAAGGCCCATGATGTGAACATACGTGACTATTCCTCCTCATTTGTTTTCACGACAGAGACAAGTGACAGTGGAATGAGATTATTCCCACAGAACCCTAGGAAGAATTACTCCAAAGGCTGAAACAGTCACTGGTAATTACTGGCTAATCTAGCCCAGGTGACTGTGACAAACCTTAGGGATTTCTTGGCCAATGTGGTCCAGACAGCTTTAGAGAAAAAAAAGAAAATCCCATGATCCTGGTGACTTCTGACCAGTGTGACTACAGTAACCTGTCTTTGAAAGGACATTCAGGTTAACAAAATCTGTCTAGTGAACAATCAACCAGCACATCGCCATTTCTGGTGAAAAGACAATATTCCTCTTTTAAGTCATGGTGACCAGTAAAGGGCAATACAATATTTCAAACGAACCACTGTTCATTGAACACATATTCTGCCTCCCATGAGATACCAGTTCAAATAACATTAAAAAAAAGCCCTTCTGTATCTTAATCTGATCTTGCTGAGAGATATTACAGCTGCATTCAGTCCCTCAGCTAGGATAGCATGTAGGAGACAGAGTCTAGTCCCTTAAGGTTTAACCACAAGTTACCTTTGTATTGTTGTTGCTTCTGTTAGATTTAAATGACGACTAGAACAGGTATTTATATATTTAAATATCTATAAAGCATACAAATAATAAGAAAAAATTCTTCTGCTTGCATGCAACCCCCCTGTAATTGATTTTTTTCTTGGATAGCAGAACCTCACTGATCATCCCTTTACACATAAGGATTTTCACAAAAGTGAAATTGGTTGCCTCAAGCCATTTCCCATTCCCCAGTACTCAAAAACCAAGTGCAATTATGATAACTAAGCATGCACAGATCCAGCTAGATACGCAACATGCAACCTGTATGCTCATATTCTATAGATGTAAGCATATATCAAATCACTGAAGTGATATAAACATTTTGAGAGTATGGTAATTACACCGATGACTGCTAATCCCTAACTAAGCAAATGCCAGTTCCTGGAGATTTCCAATAGCAGAGATGCTGACTATCTCCCAGTTAAACCTCATTTCTTAGTATTTACATCCACCTCATAATTTTCTTAGAACTTTATGCTGACTGCTATGCTTTAAAGGCAAATTTAAGGCCTTACTTTAATACACCACTTGTTATTTTACTTAAAAAGAATCACTATAAGGTTAAAAAAAACAAATAGGAAAAGGAGTCAGAGCAGTAGCGAAGAAACGTCTTATTAAGCATACTTTTATGGATTCAAATTATTAATGTGCTATGTTGGACTCAGTGAAGCAACGACTTTGCAAAAATGGTTACTTCCTATATCCAGTGCAGGAAAAAGATGAGCATAGGTCCTACTGACTCAGGCTTCTTAGTCCTATACTGCTATTTGGTGGCTTTATAGTTTAAACTCCTTGTTTTTAACTGTTAAATCTGTTCCCCAAAAGATGATTGAGGACTTGAACTACATACTACAGTGTAACAGTCAGTCAGATGAGCCTAGGAATTCGCTGCTATTCTAGGCAAAGGCCCAATTTATTTTTATTTTTTGACAACCTCAACTCCAGCTGTTTTTACATAAAGGACAAAAAAGGCATCCCTACACCCCCATTCCCCCATTTTGTCTTTAAATTCACTTTAATCTGAGAACATAAATATCAATATATTTTAATCAAATGTTCATAGTTATTGTGGGTTATTGCTAAAAGTGCACAGTTAAGTTTGTCTAAAGACTTTTTTTATTTAGTTATGTATTTTAAACATATTCAGATTTCTTTTTAGTTTACCTATACCCTGAACCAACTGACTTTGTAAAACTTTTCTGAGGTACTTTTAATATCTTTATAACATTTCTGTCCTTCATTAATTGGTACATGTTCAATACTATCTCCAGTTCTGCATATCTTCACATACAAAATACATGATGTCAAACAAAGTATTTTAAGGTTGTATTTCTATGATTCAGAAGGTAGTTTGCTAGTACAAGAAAGATCAATTCTTGATGAGCTGCTGGATGTTACAATCAGTGCTAGTACACACAAACAAATAACATGATTTAAATTTTTACCAAAGATAG
Organism: Apteryx mantelli; assembly: GCF_036417845.1. Lineage (NCBI taxonomy): Eukaryota > Metazoa > Chordata > Aves > Apterygiformes > Apterygidae > Apteryx > Apteryx mantelli. Next base: position 25,013,969 of record NC_090020.1, on the reverse strand, counting down.
TAATTGGTGTTTTACCAGGGCAACATGTGACTGTTTACAGACACAGTAGTTTAGAAAGAAAAAAAAAACCTAAACAAACCACATGCACAAAATTCAGTATCCAAAAATCTACAGAATAGCAGAATTATTCATACCACCGTAATTCAGTTCATGAAACATTTCAATACATGTCTGTTATCATATAATTCCTTTTTTTTTCCTCCTTCAGAAACTTTGGCACTGGACCCAGGTCCCATAGAATGCAGTAGCTACACAAAATGCTGAGCTTTTCTCTTTGGATTCTGTAGAAACCCATGCTCATTCGTAACTCATTACTCTACATCTCCTCCAAAAACATATTTCTCAGTATTCTTATGGGCTTCCCCTGGTGCTCACCATTAGTGTTTTTCCAACTGCTTGAATGCCCTAATAAATTTTTACTTTCACATCCCTGTGATTATGAGGGGTATTATCTCCAGTTTATACCTTCACTCTTCAGCAGTAAAGACATTAAGATGGAAAATATCTATAAAATTTGCATCCTTGATTAGATGTTTGAGATCTGTATTTTAGGATTTATTTATTTTTGTCTTGCTATTTTGAGGGAACAACTTTGTAACTGAAGTACTTTAAAACCCTGTTGACACTGACTTTGTAGACAGCACCAAGGAGAGATCTCTAGCCCCAAGTCCAACTTATACAGACTGACTCATGTTCTTATAGCACTTGGCCCAAATTTTCTCTGTGATCAATGTGGTGTCTCTGGGGCCTCAAGACATAATTACTACTTTTTGTAGTTTTTCAGTTCAAAGTGCCCAAAATAAGATGCTGTGTCACAGCCCTCTAGTGGGGTATTTTTACAGGAGATGCTTAAGTGTATCCATGGAAGTGTTTGAGGGATGAGACAGAGCTAAAAGACCACTCTAGGTAGAAGAAACCAAATAAATTCACAATGGTTCACATTTATACTGTCTGTCAGGAAACTTCAGGCAAGCGATGCTGCAGGCAAGTTTGCTTTGGAAGGAACTAGTTGGTGTGCTCCAAAGAGATCCTGGGAGTGAACCAGTACAAATGCAAACATGGAGTAGCACCTGGGAGCAAAGCCAGGAGGGAGCCAGGCTGATGCATCACAGGATCAGAACACAGCCCCATGCACTTCCATTGGCAAACATAAAAACTCTAAAACCCCCATGTACACAAACTTTCCACTGAAACCCCATGTTCTGTTTATTTCATAACAAAATGTTTGATGTCAGTGATTTCATCAGCATTGTACAGGAACTCTGCAGGGGGTAGGCTCCAGTTCTGGTGGGTGATAGTCACCAAGCAAAATCAGGAGCCAGACACACTTCCACCTGCAACCCCTACCTTATTCATACTACCCCTTCCAACTTCTGCTATGAGTGCAGTAGGAGTTTTAGACAAAACACTTCCTTTTCTATACAGTTCTGGTTCAGTATCCAGCCTGTGCACTGAAGAAAAGGCTTCTCTGTACAAAACAGCATGTAATCAAATAATCTCTCATAGTACCAAACTGCCTGTGTATGGGACAGACTTTGGAAAGGGAGGTAGAAGTCATGGGAATATTTAAACTTTTTTATCCTTGAAAAATTAGAGTAAGAATTGGCATTGCTGTGGGTGAAAAAAAAACTTTAAAATACCCAGCTACTCATATATTGTTTTTATCTCTGGAGATTCTGCCTGAGTCCAGTCTAAATTTTGACAGAAGATATTTTTTATGTTCATCTATGCTGTCTTGTTTGTATCACACTTGGCAGAACAAAGTGAAATAATTTGTACAGTTTTATTCATGCTTGTGAACAGAATTTTCACCTTAAGATACATGTTATTAACCTCTGTAGCAATGCAAAATTATTATATTAACAGAGTTGTTTTATGAACTCTTAAGAGATTAACACATTTCCATTTGCATTAGTAAATGCTCTCACAGACATAAAAACTGGGAAAGGAATATTTATTTCCCCAGTCTAGTCTAGGTCTAGTCTAACTACTCATTTTGTTTTACCTCTCTCTAAAGCTTTCAAAGATCAACTTCCATATCAGCCATAAAAGTACCGTAATTCTAAATGCTCTGAAAGATTTAGTAATGAGCACTTTATTTTCCCTAATGACCAACTGGGTGGCTTACTTCTTGTTCTTTTTTCAAAGCTACGTGAATTTATGTATTACAGTTTACCAAAGGTCACTGCACAGAATCAGTAACATCAGCATAATAGGTCAAGGAGCTGAAATAATTACAAGACAGAATAAAATAGCACTCCCTAACAAAAGGTGGATGTCACTTCTCCCTGGAGTCATTATTCAGACTTGCCATTCATCTAGAACTGGTTAGACATAGCAGGTACAAAGCAGGTATAAGTAGTCTGCAAGGCAGATAAAGGCAGATGTCAGCTTCTGTTTGCTCTATTGATCTTCATAAGGTGCATTTCAGTGCTGAATATTTAAAAAACATATTCACATGTTCAATTCAAGTTAACTGTCCATCAGAGAAACTTTAGTTAATTATGGTACATTCATACATACCATAGCTAGTTGCTACTATTTCCTAATTAGCAAAAACAAATGAGACTCCTTGGATAGTAAGGGAGAGGAGGGAAGTACAATACTTCAGAACGGGAAGAAAAGCCAGCACCTTACCTCATGAATGAGGGCTACCAACATTTGCTGGAAATTGCGTCCCCTGCTGGCCAGAAAACGATTAATAGGCTTGCCATCTTTGCCCATATGGACTGGAAGGTCATAACACAACAACATGCCAGCTTAAAGAAATGGGAAGGAAAAGGAAGGTCAGTACAAATTCTCTTCATAATAGTTCAGAAGAGTATTGCATATGTCACATTTGAGAAACCAAAGAACTTCCAAAGTTAATTTAATAAAAGCCAATGATGTAAAAGCATAAGTGGCTTATGTAAGCATATGCAAATAGCACTGGATATGATTATCTCTTAAACTGATCCACTCTCAGACTCTGATTCAGAAAAATCTCTTCGGGTCAAAGCTTGTACACGTGCCTCACTTAAACGCTTGCCCATTAACAGACCTCTGACGATTCAAGAAAGTGACAGCTTACCTGCAAGGCCTGGTGTCATGCCTGGTTGTTTGTTCCTTTCATACATTTTCAGCAAGAAGTTTGGAACACCTGCCACAGTCTTGCCCTGGTCCGAGCGTGCAGTCCCTCCTCTCAAAGCAGAATGATACACACCACGGGGCATGTTGGTCATCTCCTGTTTCACAAGCGATGCTGCAAACTCTTCAAATGCTGGGTGAAGCACAGGAAAAACAGGAGGGTGAAAAGCAAAGGTCAGAGCCTGATGACTGAGAGACCAGAAAAATCCTAGCAAACCCAGAACTGAAGCTGTGCTTCAGTGCAGTTATGCTCAGCTAAACTAATAACTACACATTCAAATCAATGCTCAAGGTCAAGGAATTGAGAACTCTTGCAAGTCTGATACCATATTCACTGCTACTGCAATTTCAGCTCAAGAGACTTTGAATAAGTCATGTCAGACGCTCAGGCAGAAAAGAAAATAGTCTGAACTATTCCCTGAACTGTTGATTACATTGACTGTTACACCTGTAACATTGGCACAGGCTGAAGGAAGGCCAGTGAGAAATTAAACTGATGTTTACAAATGTAACGAAACATGTTCTCTCACAAAACATTGTTTTTTAGAAGATTTAAGAGCAGACTCTGCAAACAGAGTAGACAGAGCACATGCATGCAGGAGATGGGAGGCAGACAAAAGTACAAGGCTTGTACTACGATTTCTGTAACAAAGAGTATCTACTGCTGTGGTTAAGTTCTGCACTCTCAGGCTGTAGCTTTTATGTTCAAGCTGTGCTGAAAATTATAAAGAATTAATGTATCATTATTTCTTGTCTGTGAAGTCAAACTGAAGTAGCCTTTACAGGTCCAAAACAGATTCTGAGGCAAGAGATACAGCCTGAGGGTGTAGCCTGCCAGACAAAAACCTCAAACTAGAAAACCTGGGTGAATTTCATGAAATACCTGGATGTGCTGCAAATGATAGACTACCGTACTTCAATGCTTGGAATCAGTCTGAAGGAAAAAAAGAGGCAACTAATACCTCAGATGTTTCTCTGAATAATAATAATAATAATAATAATAATAATAATAATAATAATAATAAATTATCAACTGTTGCCTGAAGCTTACAGTGTTTTATATAGTGTGTGTTTTTTTTTTTTTTTAAGCTTCTCATACTACAGGGCTTCAGACAGTTCTCAGACATCCAGGATAAAAAATTATTAAAACCAAAAACAGTTTGTACAAAGACCACCATAACCCTCCCCCTACCCTAAACACTCCAGCGCTTTCAGACAACATGCAAATTGAAAAGACAAAACAGTTTTAAAGGAGTCTGAGAGAAGATATTCCCCACAACTTCAGTTTCCAATGGTTCACATGAGCAGACAGCTACGGTAAACTAACTGCAGCATGTTCCAATCAACTGCCATATAAAGTCTACATTCTACTTTGTTTTCTAGTTTTTCTTCTCAGCTCTGCTGCAGAAATAGTCTCTGTAGATTTGTTTGCAAGCTTAGATGTTTTCCCCCCATAGAGCTGGGGAAGGCTCTTGGAAAAAAAAAAAAAATCCCACAACTCAGGAGTAATGCCAATACCAACACCATCTTTTGGTTGGAGCTCTGTATTTTGAACACTTGTTGCTATGGCAACAAGTGTTCATCTCCTTAGGAAGAAGTATGTGGAGGCTGAAAAAGATCAGAGATTTTCTTCTTCTCAAGGATGCAAGAGGAGGGAGGGAGGAAAAAGTAAAAAGCAGCAGCTCAGAGTTAAAGGAGTCAACCAGGAAAAGCAAGAGGAGGAAAGATCTCACAAGCAGCACTTTCTTTGGAAGTTTTAGTTGACTTGGTGTGGACTAGCAAGGACTTCAGGGGAAACACTGAGAAACAGAGACTATTGTCTTTAAAAGCACTTGGGTCCTTCTCTTACCAAACAGTAAGGAAATACTGAATTATCTCAGTAACACGTAAAAGCAAAATTCCATCAGACCAGATGGCACAGATTCAGAGACCTAATAGAGACCTAGTGGTTCCGGGGGCATTTCTGCCTTTGCTTCTGATATCCATTTTCCTACCCTGTCATGGGAGTTACTAATTCATGACAACAACTCTTGCTGATCATAAAACTAAAGCTTTTGTTCAAGTGTGTACTCTGTATTCTGTTTTAATTGGCAGTGTTTGTTAGCAGATGAAGACTCAAGAATCTATTTAATGAATGTTCTGGGGTGGAAAAGCTGTTTGCATGCATGTTTTTATACCAGCCTGTGATAGCTGCCTCTTTTTATTCAGTCTGTTTTCTCTAAACATCATTTGCAGTTTTCCCACCTTCCTGGTAAGTTGCCCATCTTAATGTTCATTGTATGGCTTGAGCTTTCTGCCCAGATGCATCACTGTCTTTAGCTGAAGTAGGTTACTTTGGCTTCCTTGCAAAGTCTTCAGAATTCACTAAATAGGTTATATAGTCCCTTTCTCTAGGCAGAGCTGCACGTATTTTAGACTGCTAAACACACAAAGTATTTTGTGAAAGCATATTTCTAGGAGCCCCCCTTTAGAAAAATACTACAAAGGTTAGTTATATTATGGTAATGCCTACAGATTGCAATCACAGATCAATATCCCAGATATTCTACAAATAGTGAGATAACAATGTATGCATCTAGGTACTAATGTTACAACCTTGTATCTGGAGATAAAAGACAGCATTAACAAAAGTAATCAGCTGAACATAAAAATCCCCAAATTCTAAAGGTGATTCAACTGTCTAGGTGTCAAAACAGATGCATCAACCAGAGATGATCCCTTGAAGCATGCTTCATTATCAACATGTATCATTAAAATTAAGGATAGAACTGAAATTTTACTGATTGATTGTATTTTGTACATTGTACTGTTTTAACATTATTTTAAAATGTTAAAAAATGCATGGTGCTCTTTATATTGGGAAAATTATGCTTTATAAAAAAACAAGGGTTTTTAGGGGGATTTTTTTGAACCCATGCCGGGTTTAAAAATAGAGCTGCCTTTCAAAATGTCTGCACCATCCTCCCTCTTGAGCTTGTACTGTGATGAAACACTGGGCACTTGAGGTAAATAATAAGCAACTAGCTTTTGCTATAGGACGAACCACATAACAGAAAGAGCTTATACAACTTTACAACCATTTTTTTGACTGCCAGGACCTCTGAATTCATGTCTTCCTAAGACTGGGTTAGGGGGTTTTGTTCGTTTTTCTTTCAACTTTTACTTTATATTTTTTCTTGTAATTTGGTAAGATACTTTGCCAGAAACAAAATAAGGCTGCAGTCTAACATGTCACTCTGTCATAAAGGAGCTACATGCCTTTATAGTCATTGTCCTTCTAAAGGTGTACAGCAACCTCAAATACTAAACATATTCTACCTCCTAAAACAGAAGCTGGTGTCAGAGACAACAGCTTGATATAGGAAGAGCCTGGAACAGAGAGATCCACTTCCTTCTCTTCTTCTTCTTCATTCATGTCCGTCTCCTCTAGAGGATCAACTTCTGGTCGTGCCTGAAAGATTAAAACAGAAAAGTATGATCACAAAAACATTTAACTCTGAACACTGATTAACTTTCATTATTCCAAATGTCAAAAATACCCACTCAATATGAAAAGCTGTCCATTGCAATTATCTTACTCCATTTCATTAATCTGAAGCTGAAAGAATAGAAGTTTTTCTTCTACCTGCACAACAGGCTTGTAAGATCACCCAAGTATGTAAATCTATGGTATCCGTAATAGTAAAATTAATCATGACAGCCATGGACTGAACTAATGGTACTAAGCCTTCATTTTCAGTCAGACTCTTCTTCAACCATTCAGAAAAACTTATATGTTGACATTTTAATATATATCTGATCAAAAAAGTTATTTTTCTATACTAGCTTTCAGAACGTGAAAAGCATATTTTAATGCTTTCAATGAACACATATTTACTCATTGTCTAGTGAAAGAGCATAAAATAATAACACCATTACTACAGAGTTACGTACCACCACAAAAGAGATTTATTACTGCAGCAGTATTTAGAGATTTCTCTCATTCTCTATCTTGTGCTTTTCCACACAAACACATTTTCACTTGTAGCACTTATGCTGAACTTTTTTCAATACTTTATATATAGCAAGTATGTTTTTTAATTTTAAAGCTGCTTATTTCAACCTTTTTATGACAGGCAGTCACAACACCCAGATGGAGCCAATTTTGTAACAATGCAGGAAATAAAAATTTACAGAAATATTTACTACACCATAAAGTATCAATGGATTACTGATTATTGCACAGCCTCTCATACAAGATTATTGGGGGAAAAAAAAACCCACACAATTCACACAGACAACCTTACACATTGGTCTCCTTGTACTCCTTTATTTTGTCATGTTATTGAGTTAACTGATCAGACTGAAGTTTCAGAGTTTAAAGATTCTCCACATATATTTAAAGTTTCAAATAAAAAAACTCAATTTCTTTCTGCCTGATTTTATCAAAAAGAGCAAGATATCATGCTGTAGAAGTTCAGAACACAAGCACAGGAAAAGTTTTCATCTTAATTCCAAAAAAGAACCCCTAAAAACAAAACAAAAAAACACCTACTGTTCAAATCAACTTGCCTAATTCAGAAACAGGAGTCCTAAGCATGAGTGGACAGCAGTGGACGGAACAATATGCACTTGAGCTGCTTAGTGTCTTAAAAACTTCACAAGTCAAGATCTGATTTCAAGCATTACCAAAAGAACATAAGATGCAAACCAAGTGCCCAAAGGCACCTGAATAACCTGATTTAACTAATGAAAGAAGAAAGCTACCTTCTGACTGCTTAGACCTCACTCAGCTTTCACTTGCAGCTTTCCCCTCTTCTAAGAGTTAGCTGTGCTAATCATACATAATAGCATCCTGTTTCTCTAGCACGAGTTCACTTCCCTTGTCTGAGGCTCCCATACTTGTCTGGTAGAAAGCACAAGGCCTTTTTTCCCTTCCAATATGATACAGCTTATGTCTGGTGGAAGCGTCACATGCCCTCACTGCTAAACATACAACATTGCTACCTGTTCAGGAAGGTGAAGAATTGTATGTTCTTCAGAGCCAAATGAAGAGAGTGATCTATAGGCTGAAACTGCTACAACAGCATCCTGGAAAAATGAGCAGGAAGAAAAATAAAATTACAAGCACAGCATACAGACACTCTCTGTATAAGAAGCCTATCCACTAACCACTGAATGCCGAAAAAGACTTACTCTTTTTCTATAAATAAGACTGTTTTACTCGGGCACTTTCTCAGTTAGTTTCTTTATACATAACAGGCAAATGAGAAAGACCCATTATTTAGGCCAACACTGTGACTGCAGTTCATGTAGAAACACCTGAGCTACATTTAAACGAAATTACTTTGGTTCTCCTAGCCACACGGCTGTGATGGTCCCAAATTCACAGTGCTACAAAACCCCACCAAAGAAACAAGATGTACACACCTGTGTAGTTACCCTGTACTGAGCTCCACATGTTATAGTTATTCAGTCAGTATCCAAGTTAGTTTAAAACCCTGGCATGTCTAAATTGAATTAAATGTCACAGCTGCAGCTTAGCAAAAGTAGCTTTATCATGTCAAGCTGAAGTCTACCAGGGGAACTCAAACTGCTTTTGCCTGCGTAAAACCTGTTCTTGGGAGTGGCAAAGAGAATGATCTCAAGACTACCAGTTACCAACTTTCATAAGCATCACAGAGCTTCAGAAACAGTGTTAAACAGTCAATGACAATGAGAAGACATTATTAGAAAATGAAATTTCTGACACTTAACTTTTTCACGACAAAAAGGTATAAACCCCAATATTCAGCAGCCGACACCACAAATTAATTTTTTCATGTGGTCACCTACCTTGTTTTGTGTGTTGTTCCAAAGGAAGCTGATAACTTGAGCTTTGAATTTCTATAAAGGTAAACAAAACATGCATTCACGTCATTTTTCTTGGCTAAAGGAACAGGCACCATCCATCTGAGAGGAACTGCTGTCACCTCAACACAAACTGAGCCAGAATGAAGGGGATACAGAGCTGAACTGTAAACATGCTCACATGCCCTCATTCTGGGAGAGGAAAGCCTCATATTACCTTGCACTAGTGAGGACTAGTATTTCTCACCTATCTCCTGGGATTCATTAATGCAATCTGAAATTGTGCAATGCTATGGAAATGTGCATTATCGTTAACTTGAATTAGTCAGACAGTGCAATTTAGCTATTCAAAAATATGTAGGCATATTTATAATTTGCATGCGGAGATACACGAAAAGAAGGAACACACCTTAGGCCATGGGCACATACCTCATATTCATTTGTATTCACTGTTAATGAGGGAACCAGGGCAAACAGTTCATTAAGTGTTTTTAAAATGAGGGGTCTTTTATCACAGCTCAGCTTTGGAGACAGAGCACTCCACGTAGAGCGAATACAAACAACCTGAAAGGGAAATGAGAGGCACCATTAATAAGAGCAGTCCCAGCCTACCTGGCACAACATTTGTTTCCAGTACTTACTTTCTTTTATCCTACTTGGGATGGGAATTAATGCAGGCTGTATTAAAGAAATGGCAAGTGTATCAAAAATTTAAATTAACAGCCTCACAGTACATTAACTGCTATCATGCAACAGTACTAAACAACACCTCACTGGATAAAGCAGCTACCAGTAGGAATAGACAGGACACTAGTATTATGCACAGAAGCAGCAGATATATCTGGATATAACACAACTGCACTACTTCATTTGTTTAAATTAGCTTAAGAACAAGCTGCTTCTGGGAGTTCAGCAAGATATAAGCAGGGGTAACTATATTCTCCATAAGCCCTCCAAAACAAAGTGCCCTTAATCTCTGAACACAACCAAATCCTGGTAATTTCGTGGAAAAGAAAGGAAGAATATAAAACCGCAGGAATCCAGAAGCCATTTGAAAAAGTCAAGCTAAAATAAAAACTAATGCCACCATAGCTTCTTTAGCCCTGTACTGAGCATATCAGTTCTTAAACAACTTACACAGACCACAAGAAATCACTTCAACAAGCTAGAAACATGAAAATAAATCACTCTGGTTGTGTGTTAGGAAACCACAGGCCATAGTAACATCATGCTTCCATTGTTAAACTTACAAAAACTGTGAAACTGGCTTGAAAAATCATGAAATTTATTTTTATTTAATTAATAATGAATTTGGAGTCTTTTCATTTGCTTTCAAAGTCCTTAGAACATGCAAGTTTTGCCCCTTTAAATCTCCCTTTGTAGTCATTCTAGGAGCAACAAAGTTACTGTCTATTGAATAAAAGCTAAAATCACTTCAGACACAGTTCTGCAATTCTAGCTATTAGCGGCTTCAAGAGAAAAATTAAGCACACCAAAATATCACAGTGGTAGGTTAAAACAGGAATATCCACAGGCCTCCATACTGCAAAGAGCCCAGTATAAACTGGGAAATCATGCTCCTTCAATTATTTCAATTCAGGAGGCCAACACGGCTATAAGACAACCCCCCCAAAAGGCAAAGCAACTCACTGTTACAGGTAATGTCAATAAAGTCAAACACTCAGAGCACCTTGCATGGTGTGATTAAAGGTTGGTATTTTTGCAGGTTAGAAATGACTGGGAGGAGAAACAAGCAAACAATAAACCCAAATCCTCTGAAAAGGAAGCAACACTCTGCACAAGAAGAAACCTAACCTGATCTTTAATACTTATGGGGGTAGACACAGCTGAACAATTATGATTTAAAATTTAATAGTCCATAATAGATGCATCCTGGGGGTTAGGTGACAAACAAGACTATCAGAACAATGAGACCACAGAATTGATTCTCATTCACATCCAACAAACTGGGAAGTGTTATAGCATGGTAACAAGCATTAAACAACCAGCTTAACAGTTCTGGATATTTTTATTATACACCAACAGCCAAATGAGATGTTGTCGCTGTAACATAAAAACATGTTCTACAGCATATCTCTTCACAGTTGAATGGTTTCATTAGCACCAAACAGCAAACCCTTTACTCTGTCACATTCGGTATTTGATAAGCAACAGCAAATTTGCTCAACTCTTTTGCCTTTGCCAATTACAACTTCTATGGCTTATGGAAATTACAATGAATAAAAACAAGATCCAAGTGCATTGTAAGACATCTTTAGAGAAATCCCTGTATTACAATGTTGCTTCATATAAAACATGGAAATATTGGCTCTATTTATTAAGTCTGTAGATAGTTAACCCTTAGGGCAACTGTTTAGAAGATTATTTTGGAAACATGCCTCACTTCTCAGACCTCAATTCAGAAAGCTATTCCACCTTTGACCTGGCCTTAAATTCATGAATAGTCCTATTAATTAGAGAATTGCCTTTTGTGCTTAACTTTATGATTATCTTTAAGAACTTAACCAAACTATCCTTAATTCAAAGCCATATGACTATGAAATTGATAAGCAACTTGTTATCGAGCACACAGACAATCTGCCTTGAACTTCAGTGTCACATATTATTATAAAATTTTACAGTTTGGAGAAAAAGAATAATCTCTTTAGTTATGAGAAAGGACTAGGAAGTAGACACTGGAATTTTATTTCACCGGATCTTAACCCCAGAAGGCTTTGGTTTCTCTTATCTGTAAACATGAATACCCATGTTAACTCTCACAGGAGAGCTGTGCAGCTTAATTGTTATAAAAGCATTTTGATTTTGATTTATTCAGACTGAAGGTCCTCATGAAATGAAGATATATTACTGCTCCATAGCAGTATCAGAACTAAAATGCAAGCATTATTTTTCAGTTGTAGAGTGCTGCAAGTCTGCACAGTACTGCACAAATACGGTAAATACAGAAGGATAGCTGAAAGCTGCAAGCAGTGACATTCAAATGAGGCATTGCTCCACTTGACCAGAAGTTCTTGATGCTCAGCTTTATCTCCAACAAAATAAGATTCAAATCTCAGACAGTAATAAAACCTGCTTTATTCAGAGCAGCCACAAAAAAGACTCTTAACAAACGTCAATGCTTCCACACAGACATGTGGCAAAGAGTCCTTTCTGGCTACTGCTTACATCCATCTCATAATGTTTGTAAGTAGTAACAGCAGTAGACAAGAACATTTAAAGTGGAGCTCTGGCCTGCTCCCTACAAGTTCTTCTTCAAGTCTGAAAAAGTCTTGCATAATTTTACACACACCGGAAAATCTTTGGATTGTTCCTCAAACCAACCCAGAAGCTTTTAGATGCTTTAGGACATCTATGATGGCATTTAGGGTCAAAGCAAACGGCCCTTCCCACCTTCCAACCTGATTAAAAAATGCTCAGGAAACATGCATCCTGTTATTTACTTCCTTTATAAAAGAGAAAGAAATCCAATGAAATATACTTGTCTTCACATTCAAATCCATTCACAGTTAATATTCGTGTTCCCACTATTCTCACCTTGTTTTTCCTTCAGTAGCAGGAGAACAATCTTTACTGCAAAGTCAGCTCATAGAACCAGTTTAACTCCTTTGCCTGTTTTATTTTCAATAAATACACCAGCACCTCCACTGTCCTCTATGTAGCTCCTTTTGGGTGAGAGTTCCTCTTATATATTCACCAAGTTATTTCACTGTTCTCTTACTGATTCCTCTTTGCCATGACACCTAAAGTTATTCACAACTATTAGAGTGCTGATGCATAAGATCTGTCCTTCATGCAAGTCAACTTTTTTGTATGTTCAAGCGTTTATATGTAGTCATCTCTTAGAGCTTAGACTGAACCTTAAGATCTCTGGAGAAAAGATCAGCTTTTGTTATGTATGTTGGACACCATGATTTCACATGCTGACTTTACCAGCAGCTGCACAGACCCTTTGCTGAGCAAAGTAAGGATAGTACATGTGCCTTCTCCAAACCCACTCTTTCTGTGTTAGGTTTAGTCATTACCAATCTCTATTTTTTTAAAAAAAAAAATTTTTCTGTGTTTTGATATACCTAATAAATCGCAATGTCAAAATTTACCTCCAGGACTAACGTACACTTGGGATAAAAAAGGAGCAGTCTGTACATCAATGAGCCTATGCTTCAGACTGTCTGCACATTCAGCAAGACACTACTGTATTAAATAACATTCAGAATGTTTCAAGTTAGATGTTTAGAATGCTTCTCTGGGTTAAAAACACTGTTGCCATCTAGGATGTCTTTTGTATTCATCCTACTTTCTAAAAATCTTAAAGACTACTAGGCTACTAACTAGCTATTCACCACAACAGGTTCAATCAGCTTTTCACAGTGAAGAAAATAATGACTACACATGTACACTATTACTCTAATTGCAGCACAGGAGTGAGACATGAAAGGCTGGGTAGGACCAATCATCCTCACCTGGTTTATTTTCACCTGCTGAGATCTTATGATGGATCAATGAGCAGTCAACACAATGCAAGTTTGGCATTTTGAAGCACTGAAAAATGGAAGTAAGATGCTCAGCCAGTGGCCCAGGTCTGACAGAATAATTAAACCAAAAGTCACAGAGATAAGTATTCAAGGTCCATGAAAAGCTAGACTACACAGTATTATTGGTACTGAAGGTTTTCTGTTTTCCCTTGGGAGATTCTTTAAGTTCCCCACATCCCTTCTCTGCAAGAAGCAATATATTCTAATGAAAACTTCAGTAATTTCTCTGCAGCATCTGAGCAAACCTCACACTGCTCCCCGTGGGGAATTTAATTTTTCAGACCTTGCCACCATACCTGCGTTATTCTGTCTGGAATAATAACCTGTTGCTTCCATTTGTCTTTCAGGGTTCAGGTTCCAATGCAACAACAAAGGAGCAAAACAAGAAAAGTTGCACAGAAAGAAGAAAAAACCCAAACCCATAACTATGCAAGAATTAAAAGTCTAAAAGAAAAAAATAGCTACGGGAGAGCAAGGCCTGAGCAAGTACTCAGCCTTTTAAAGAGGAAAATACACCAGAACTGTAAGTCAGGACTTTTCTTTAAACAAAGCAAAGCCTATGAAAAGTTCTTCCACATCTATGAAACTAAAGCAAAGCAAGACAGAAGACTAAGGGAGAAATGTATAGCCATCTATGCAGTGAAATTAAATAAAGCTATGTTTATGAAAATATTCCATAAATGCACTGAGGATAGTTTTTGTGCTACTCTGCACCGACAAAAACAGCATGCTGGGTATCAGAAGTAATTGCTGAATTAAACAATCACTCCAGTGACTCTGAAAAACACTTTAGAGAGCAATTTCAAAAACTGAAGATGAAGCTCTTAAGAGTGTCTATTGAGCTGACTCCCTTCTAGGAGCAGCAAACACATGAATACATTTCTTTGGTAACTAACACTGACAGCTAGAAACACTTACTCTGATTACATTCTGAGTAAAAACAATGCCTCTCTTTCCCATCTCTCAAAACGCTCTTTGCAAGAATTACAGAAATACTTCTTCAGTACTGAAAAAGAGAGGCATATCTATTAAGACTGGAAGTTTTAACTAAACTAAACAATCCAGAAGTTTTAACTTGGTAACAAGCTGATTGTCTAGCAAAAAGAAAATGGATCTTGAAACATATTTAACGCAGGGAAACATATAAAGCCAAGTTGTATATTCATGGAGTTTGATTCAATACTACCACATAGGAAGACTAAAACATAATTAGCTAAACAAGTAAGTTTCATGTCATTCTTTCTTAGAGGATCACATATGTTCTCCAGTATCAGGTAACCATCACGGTAAGCCAAAAAAAAGGCAATAACCTGACTAAAGTTTCAAACGTCTGTACATGTCTGTACCACACTTAAGCAATGGCAAATTGCATGTTATGACAACTGTATGGAATGACTAGACATGTTAGCATTTTCAGAGTTAGCCCCAAAGGCAGATGGAGGCAAGTGAAGTATGTGAGAACAACATATGTCAGATGTTTATTAGCTACATTGAAATAATATATTGGTTTTGGACACTGCATATTTCTTTGCAGCTTGCATGCACCTGAAATTTTGTGTGACTGAAGCCTTGTCACCTTGTCATATTACATAAGCATAAGAGCTTTCAAAGGAGGTTAGTCAGAAAATACTAAATCTTTATTATCATCTATGAGATAGCCATACCCAACACTAGGTACAGAACAGTGAAACAATGAACATAAAAATTTGTAATTCATCATCACATAACTTGCTTCATATGAAGTTAGCAATAGACTTTGGCAGGTTGGCAGTGACACAGGGGCTCACAGAACAACTGTAGCAAACAATTTGAGAAATGAGGTAAGAATTAAAGGCAATCCTTTTCCACACACCTGCTACCTGAGGCCAGGGAGAGGGGAAGGGCGCAGAACATGTCTGGATTAGCAGAACACCTGAATTTCTTTTAGAACAAAAATACTCTGCTCAGCAAGGTGATAACCCCTGCTTTGTCCCTTCCCCCGCACTAAAGGAAAGAAATTGAAGAGATTGATGGTAAAGGCTCCAATGGCGTCATTATAGTTTTCTGCAATACACTTCCTCCCTCTCAGATCTGCTCAGCAAATCCTAATGATCTTTAATCAGTCTAGTAATGCAAAAGGCAATCTTCACACAACTACAGTTATTAAAATATATGCTGACATTACAAAGATCACAGATCAGATGATGTTTGACAGGGAGAACTAAAGGACTTAGGGGAGAAGTCATAGGACAGAGTGGTGATAGTTTATGAAAACTGTACACTGTCATGTTTAACACTAACAAAGTTACAGGTGCAAGGAACAAGGCTGTTCAAGTTAAGAAACCTCTGAGCAGATGCTAGAGAATCATTAAGAGAAAATATTAGAAACTTTAGTTCAGAGAATTATGGTTCAATCATCTTTTGGTTGGAGATGCCAAAGTTCAGGAGCAGTGACAAACAGAAGAACACGAGCAGTGCTTAGAGAAACACGTGTTATGGACAACCAGTTCAAAACACCTGGGCCATGTCAGAGTTTGGTCTACCTAGCCTACCACTGGGGCACAGTAAGCTTTCAGATAAATATTCTTTCGTTGTTGTTGTTCTTTCTCTAATAACTTTGCTCCTATTGCTGTAAAAAGCAATACTTCATTTTTAAGACTGTTTAACGGTTGTGTACTGTTGGTCATAAAGTCACTAAAGGGAAAATTCCAGTGTCCAGATCCAGCTTACTAATAAACACAGTAAGCATACCATTTTATGAAATATAAGAATACCATGGAAGTACTTCACATTTCAGCTTTACCACTTCATTTTAGCCACATATCAACAGAACAAAGAAAGAGGGTTAAAGACGCACAGGGCATAGAGCATAATAAAAGAAAAACATACAAGGAAACATTAGAAGTTAGTGTAGGCACCAAGTTATATATATTCAACAAAGATCTGCTGGTGTGCCAAAAATGTTGGCCCTCCATTTACTGATATGCAGCCAAGAATAGCATTACAACTAACATACGGTGTATCTGACACAGAATTCTACAGAGGAGTGTTTTCTATACACATTCATGCACATTTGAGTATCACATGTACTTAGTGCAGTATTACTGTTATACATGACACAGTTGCTATTAGACTGTGCTACAGCAATTAGTATTTCAATAGCTATGTCAACATTGAAAACCATTCCAAACCATAAAAATCCACTGTAAAATACATTTTAAACTGTTTTTGCTTTCATGAATAGAAGGGATTTATTTTCTTTTCTGTGTGTACAGAACATTCATGCTAATGGCAGAGATTGTGTTCATGTACAAATGATTTGAAATTTACTGGCGTATATCTGTATTGAGAAGTGCAAGTCAAGCAGAAATTCAACTTTTCTACTGGCTAAAAGATACAACCAATTTTCCAATTGCTAAACTGGCTAAAAGATACAACCAATTTTCCAAATGCTAAACATTCGATTGAAGAGTATAGGCATCATTAACTTACAGAAAGATGCATTCTTCAGTATTGCAATCCATGTATGCCAGTATACACTGCTTTGATGATTCTGCATTTTTTGTTATTAACTTGTCAGTCTTTAGCAGGCTGAGCACGTGCTGAAACGCGTTACTGAACTGCAGCCACCAAAATGCTGTCTCAGTATCACAGCATGCAGAATATAATGCACAGTCCCAAAATATATCAAGGCTAAGAACTTGTATTATTTGAGAGATTAACTCGTAAGAAAAGAAGTTGGATCATACAAAATAAGCTCAGATCACATTCACACACTGTCTTCTTGGCCTTTCACAATCAAATGTTTCCATTTCCTCACTCACTATTGTTGCTGTATTGTTCTACAGGGCATGAGGAAAGAACAACACTTTTTTGTGTGTTTTTCTGGTATATGGGTTTCAGATGTTTATTTTGTTTTGTTTTGAAGTAAAAGGAGGTAGAAACAAAAGAAAGTACTTTAGCCATCAAAGAAAATTTTGCTAGTGAAGTTTCAAGGTTCACCCTTGGGCATAATGCTGCCAATGTCTGAAACCCTAAAGAAGAAAAAAAATTTTTTTTAAATCCCTAATTTGGATGAGGTCTAGAGGGACTGGCCAGGCATTGAGACAATGTCCCAGAAGCACAGTATCAGTTAGTAGTCCAAAGTCCACTAGCTGTGCAACTCCAGCCTCACAGAAATTACAAGCTCAAAGAGCTGAAGGTTCAAGTCCTGCAGAACACTGACATGTTGGCAGGCCTGAGCAGCGTTAACACTCTTATCTCTAAGAGAGAACAACAACATTCTTGTCTTGAAGAGATGCTCTCTTCTTCTCAGTATGTGGTACTCTGGACTGCTACTGAACACAGAATCATTTTCATTGGGCTCATTAAATAACTGTGCATGAAGCTAAACACAGTTAAACGTCAATGGATTTCTCCAAAGCCAATGTTTTTTCAATTTAGAAAGACACATATTGTTCTGATAGTTAATTGAAAAGCTCTGTATTGAGGAACCGCTCACATTTCTAGGACATCATGCATCACCACACTGGGAACGTGTTGTTCTGAATTCAGACCCCATTCCAAATTCAGTGCAACAAGGTAACAAAAATAAGCATCAGCCTGTATCAGTACTTTTTAGTAAGTGAACAGTTGCAAAGACATTACCATAATTTTAGTAATAATATTACTTTCAGGTGAGTGGTGTTCATTCAGGTAATCACAACTTGCAGACACTGAGCAAGGTTGCTCTGTCATTACTGACAAAATTTAAATCCTCCCAATGTCTGATGGTTCTGATTTTTTAAGAGCCCCCTCAGAGTCTGATGGAAATCCAGAGACTTACATCACCCAAAATGTTTGTGCTCTTATATGGAACACTTCCAACAGAATTCCCAGGCTAAAGCAGATGGGCCTATAAGATGCTAGTCTAATAGCTCTGCCCCTGACAGCTTAAAAATGAAAACTCTGTAACTCAGTATCAAAGAGTCAGTTCTAGTAAAAGCCCTGCCCAACTTCTGGTTCTTTACAGTTATTATTGTTATGCGAATATTTGAAAACAATCACATTGCTGCATCCAGAAGTCATAAATTCTATTTTTTTGGAAACTATAGTTCTTTAAGAATGCAAAAGAATAACTTGACTAAATTTGAAAAAACTTTAAAATGCACAGCTGTATATTTGTGTGTTTTATTTCTCATTGGATGCCTTGAAAACAAACACACATCCTTCAAGTGATTCCATTCTCCTCTGCCAAAATATAAATTATGTCTGCTTTACACATTTTCCACCCAAGGTAATATATTGCACCTGGACTCTCAACCGATAGCACAGGAGCTTGTAGGAAGTTGCTTTCTTCTCATTTTGAACACTGCTGGTGTCAAAGAGGAAGAAACAATTTTTTGTTGCAAAAACACAACAGAAGCAATATGAGTTCACTTGTATTGTTATATTTCACATCAAATTTAAATTTGGACATAATAAAGAAATGCATGAAAGGACCAAGGACAGGTCTGGGAGGAGAGATCTGTTAAGGGATAGATGCATGTGTGCACGTGTGTTTTTTGTTTCTTAGAAAAAGTACTGCAGCTTCGAATATATCACAGCTTACAAATTATTGCTTTATTCTGAGAAGATCTAGACTATACAGTATATCTCATCTGTGCCCAAACACTGCTGATCACTGACTGTTTCCTGAAGCAGACCTCATGCATCTTCTGACAAATAAACTTGGTGAACTGATCAAAAACCAAATGTGATTAAATCTGGCTAAAAATCATCTGCCATTCAATAAATACAGAAGCCAGAGGATACTAAAACCATCACTGAATACAGCTGTGCATTCTGGCCTATCATGTACTTCAAACTCCATTGCTATACCATCACATTTCATTAATAAATTATTTTCAACTCTTAAAATGTTAAACTGGAAAATTCTCCAGGTTTCTTCCAAAAGGAATTCTCTAAAATTATCTGACATAAGAGCAGTCCTACTGAAAATTACTACCCCAAATGTTGTGCTGTTAGCAAACCCCAGAGCAAGGGGATGGGAACACTGGGAAAGGGAAGAGAGAGGTACTTTACATGCACATTTTTAAAAAGTGAAAGAATAAAAAGGTTATAATGGCAATAATGACCTTGGCATGGCACATTTATGTTGGAACAGCTGACTATTTGTGATAAGCAGCCTGAGGTGAACTCTCTCTGCAGGTCATGAATCCTGAGAAAATGCCATGTGACTCCTTGGTTATGGCTTAACTGTACAAGGCTGTTTTCTGAAACTGCAACACTGTCTAGGAACCTAGAAAGATGAAAAGCTTTTATTCATGATACTGAAATATTAGAAAGAGAATCACTGCTGATCAGAAAATGTATATTCATAGATCTAGGCACACAAAGGTAAAGCTTTGGTGCAAGTTCTTTTTAAGTCTGTTTTTTTCTTCATATTTATTGCTGTTTCTCATTTTGTTTTTTTTTGGGGTGACAGGTCATTGCCATCTTGAGACATTAACAACCATATAACTTACAGGCCCTTTGGGCTTCTGATACAGTGCATTCAGTTTTACATTTGTGTTTTGGTTTTTTTTTTGTGTGTGTGTGTTTTTTTTTTAATGGCAAACTTACTGCTGGACACAGCATTGACTGGAAACATAGTTGCCGGAAGGCAAAAACTGGAAGTCCATATTTACTGATTTCAAGGAGAAAAGCACTCTTGCTTCAGCTAACCTTCTGTCCTAAGAGGGTGACAAGATTATGGGAAGAGAGGGAAGGACAACATTTAAATAAATTTCATTCCCAGTAGCAGGAAGAGAAATTCAGAGCACATCATTTGGGGCACAGTTTCATCTCTGAGATAAACATCCATTTACATCAAATCTCAGCAACACTGGTGCATCAGGTCTATCACAGAATTATCCATACGGAGAATAACTGAGGTTAAAACAGACCTTAGGAGGTCACCTCGCCCAATCCCCCAAAGCAGGGCCAACTGGATCAGCTTGCTCAGGGACTTGTTCACTTGCTTTATAATGAGAAATTGTGGCTGTAATAATTGCAAAGTAACAGCAGCAAAATTGGTTGCAACCTGCACAGCTCTTTGTGATTGTTTGGCTGCATCCTTTGATACCCACAGACATCATAACCTCTCCCAGGGAAAGCAAGTTCCAACATACCTCTGCTTTTGGTCATGTTGTGGACCACAACACCTGTGTAGCAACAGTTCAAGAGTTCTGCCTACGGTTGGCACAGCTGGTAGTTTCTCTGAGATCATTAGCATAGGCAGTGCACAATGATCTTCTGGCAGGCTATGCATTTTCTATTCCAAAGTAACATACCATATGAGAAAAGGATTTCTTTGTGCTTTCTTCTTGATTTTTTTTTAAAGTCTACACATATTCACACTGCTTAAAACTCCTGGTATTCTGAAAAAAAAAGGTCTAAGCCGAACTGGGGTCTTCAAATAACATAGCAAATACAGCTGTGAATATGTCTCATTTAATGGCTTTGTGAACAACTCCAACACCTCCTAGCAGCCATAATATCTCTTCCTAGAGTATGCACAAGAGAGATAGGTATCCCAGTAGGGTCACAGTTCTTATTAAAACCATCTGATAGGTGCAGTAGAAAGGCAAACCAGATTCCTCAGCACACCTATGTCTGTCATTGTCCCAAAATGATCCTCAAGTGACCATTCTTGAACTAGTTGTCTTCCTTTCTAGCTTTGCTCTAGAGCCTTAAAATTGAATCGGTATATCCGGTCAGTTATTCTGTCAGTAACCAAGTCAACATGGAGTATTAATCATTTATCTCATAGCAGCTCCCCATCTTTCACGCTGATCACCTGAAGTATTCAGAATTTCCTCTAAACTACAACTAGGACAAAATCTACCAGAATCTTGCTGGTACAGGTAAATTCTAGGTAACTGCAGCAAAAGGCACCAGACATCCTCTACTGCAATGGGTTATACTTAACAGCTAGCTACACAAATACCTGCAACTTGCAAAAAGTAAAGGGCATACCATTGTTTTACATAATTAATATGCACTGTGTTAAGGAAAAAGGCCCCTTGATGACACTTCAAATTTATTGATAAATATTTAAGAATAAATTAAATTAAACTACCTCTTCTTTTCCAAATGCACTTTGCCCAATACTACAAAAACAGCTGATGTGACAAAATGGTGGTGCACAGAGGCAGAAGCACTAGTACTATTCCTGAGGATTAACAGCAAAAATCACCACATCAATGCCATTTCCACAGTAAAACTGGCTGACAAGTGATCTTTGTCTGCCTACACAGTTCGTCCACATTTTAATGTGAAATGTTTACATTGAGGTTTCAGTTACAAAAAGCGAATTCTTTTTGTGGAGTATATAAGCCATTTTCCAGTTTCTGCTAACAAATTATAAGGATTTAGAGCACAATTTTCCATAATTTGTATCTACAGTGAAGTCAACATGAGTTTGGAGACCAAAAGGGAGAAGTAACATACAAGTTAATAGCTGCTGTAAGTTTTTTAAATTATACAGTTTAAAACAAAACTGATTAAAAATGTAAGCCAAATAACTATATGTTTAGAAGAAAATCAAGCTTTCCCAAGTTTAGAAAAAGTTGTAGCTTCTCCACTTAGAATACACTAGCAAATCCGGTCTTCCTGAAACTATTCGTCTTCCTGAAGCTATCTGTATGTACCAGTTCTTACAAAGAGTGCAAGAGTACTAGCTATCTTACAGGTGAAACCAAAACACAGCATTAGAACTTTGTTTCAGTCACGAGAAAAAAGCAAGCTAAGTGTCAAAATACGTACAACAGCAAAGCTTGGAATAGCAAAAATAGAAAGAGGAAGAGAAGATAAACAGACATGCAGTTAGACTGCACTACTATGCCACATGTACTAATGCAAAAACAGAAAATGAAGTTGCCAGATCACTATATATCTAAGACTGAAAGAGGTTGGGTTTTGGCAGGAGGTGTGGAAGGAGGAATTGTTTGTGAATATGTAACATAGCACATTCATAAGCGGAAGAATTAAGGTTACATTATGAACCTAACTTTGGCATTTCCAGCTTTCAAAAGCCAGGAATTGCACCAATTATGAAGATGCATTAAAACGGATTCTGGTGGCTGACCTGAATGAGGAGCTGGTAACATGATTTTATTTGGCAAGGGCATAAAGCACAGAGTTTGAACGGAGGAAAATAAAGGGAGGAGAAGAAGCAGCAGGATTGGTAGGAGCAGTAGCAGGGAATTAGGAAATCAAGTGTATACTTAAAATTACAAATATTCTGATGGTGGGTGTTTCAACACACCAGTCAGACTGAAGGCAGGCCAGTAAGGTTAACATTTTATAGAATCACAGAATGGTTGAGGTTGGAAGGGACCTCTGGAGATCGCCTAGTCCAAACCCTCTGCTCAAGCAGGGTCACCTAGAGCACATTGCACAGAATCACATCCAGGTGGGTTTTGAATATCTCCAGAGAAGGAGACTCCACCACCTCTCGGGGCAACCTGTTCCAGTGCTCTGTCACCCTCACAGTGAAGAAGTTTTTTCTAAGATGTTCAGATGGAACTGCCTGTGTTTCAGTTTGTGCCCGTTGCCTTGCGTCCTGTCGCTGGGCACCACTGAAAAGAGTCTGGTCCCATCCTCTCGACACCCTCCCTTCACATACTTGTACACATTGATAAGATCTCCTCTCAGCCTTCCCTTTCCAGGCTGAACAGGCCCAGCTCTCTCAGCCTTTCCTCATAAGAGAGATGCTCCAGTCCCCTAATCATCTTTGTAGCCCTTCACTGGACTTGCTCCAGTAGCTCCATGTCTCTCTTGTACTGGGGGGCCTGGAACTGAACACAGTACTCCAGATGTGACTTGCTCATTCAGTACATGGGGAAGACTCTTTGCCTGTACAGAAAGTTCATCTTGGGACAAGACAAAGAGCCTGGCAGTTCCTTTCAACAGTAGATCTTCTGCACAGTTAGGGAACTGCACCTACACTACTGGCTACAGGGTTCAAAAAATTATGGTATTACCAATGTACAACGCCAGGGATATAAAGTGAGGGGAAAAAAGATAATGAGGAGTGAACCAGACCTGATAAAGGGAAACAGGGGAGAAACTTTAGCCCAAGGGGAAGAGTGGAACGGATCTTCTGATAACATCTCAATAAAATACCACCATTTTAAGAGCAAAGTTATTAACTGCATGTTGATTAAACAATGTCCAGCTTTATAATTGCTACTTAATGTCAAACTCAGTCAACACAGTTTGTTCTTCACACAACATTTTAGTTCATTATATTGCTCTGCTATGCTGGTTTCTTTTTGGTCAAAAACCAAATAAATGTGGACTGATGGAGTAAACAGCAAGAAACCACTTCCACAAACAACTTGGAAAAGAGTTTAAAATACTATGCTTAGCATTTTAATTCTTGAGTGTTTCTTGGCTTGCACACATGAAATCAATCAGAAACCAGCACAGATGGCCTCATAGAAAGTACACTGGCTTCTGTTGAAATCACACTGGCAAAAAAACCCGAAAGATTTGACCAGAATTAGGAAATATGGCCTGGCAAGAACTACTGTGTGTATTTTGCATTTCTGACATGCAAGTCACTGCATACTCCTCTCCTTAAAAGCCTTTTGTTATGCTCACAAAAACATAAAAGAAGGATTTAGCTATCTTCATAAACCACACAAAAGCAAACCCAATACTCTTAGCTCCATATAAGAAAGTCATGTAGTGTTACTTGCTTTAGGTTAAGCCATTATATTTACACCAATTACTGCAGTCAACTCAATGAAAAATTATTCTTTCACAGTTATAATCCAAAACCCAACATTACCACAGATTTTATTATAATATTACTTTCACAAAGGAGCTTTTCTGAGACTCTCAGAACTCAGAGTTGACAAAAATTACACAGTGTATAGGGTTCTGATATCAGCTATGCCGACACTACACATATGAAGTCATATTTTATTATACTGGTGCAGATATTGACTAAAATCAGATTCTCACTAAAATCCTCATCTAAGCAGAGAACATTCTGACCTGTTTTCTGTACCGCACATGGAAAACCTCAGACAAAGATATTAAAACCCTTTCCCATGGTTATCTATTGAGACAGTGGCAGAATGAAAAAAGCACCAAAACAAAACCCTTTAACCAATCCCTATGATTATACCCTTTCAAGTTTCTGCTCTGCAGACTGGAGTCTAAATACTAAATAAGGGACAGACTACATTACTTAGCCCAAATGGTTACCCAGTTTACCAAACCACAAGATAATTCTTTATTGAAGTTTAAGCAACCCGGGGTGGCAGATCTGTTTTCCCAAAACAATACTTTGGCATGAAACTGGGGAAGCAAAGCAGTTTAAAGAGGACCTGCAAGAATTAGAAGAGGAAGAAGTGGTACCTATCCGCAAAGTGATTATTTCCTTCCTTTCTTCTCTTCTGAGTACTGAGAGTTGTCTCAGCATTCCCAGTTCTCACCAGTGGTACAGTACTTCTGTTCTCATATGGGCTTTTTATAGCAGCAGGATGCAACTTCTGTCCCAGGCCCAACTCCTGCTTTCATTCACAGAAGTCAAATGAATTCTAAATATAATTCAGCCTGGGAAAACACTGCTTAAATACTAATTGAGGCCAGTATTGAAAGAAACCATACAAAAGTCAAGAAGGACCAAACCCTATACCAAAAGCAAACACAATAATTATCCTGTATAAGTTAGTTCCTAACCACATGTCTGAAGCTTCTTTACTATATTGAATACTAATGTCTATGGACTGCTAACCATTTACTATGTTGTTCTTGAGGGGCTGACATGATTTCACATGTATAATGTAGTAATGACTGAAGTCTTTTACTGGATCAGTCCCATTGTGGTAAACACTATACTAAGAGTGAGGAAGTGGAAAAAACTTAAAATGAGTTTGGCAGAACAGGGATAAGCAAATATTCCTGCAGTCTATCATTAGTCCACTAACTCAGATGACCCATTTAGTCCATGGTGTGCCTAGAGGGTGATTCACAGCACGTCTGTGCCTGTACCATCTCAGGGATGTCACTGGGAAAACAAGGAGCCCTGGCTCCTAACTCAAGCGTATCGTAAGATCACAGGACAGTTCAGGTTGAAAAGGACCTCAGGAGGTTTCTAGTTCAATCTCCTGCTCAAAGCAGGGTCACTATAAGGTCAGACTAGATTGCTCAGGGCTTTATCCAGTTGGACCTTGAAAACCTCCATGGATGGAGACAGCACAACCTCTCTAGGCAACATGTTTCAGTGCTTGACAGTCTACATGATTAATGAATACACTAGACTAAAATGGGAGTCTCCCCATTACAAGCAATTTTACACACTATCAGGTACAGTAGGTGAATGAGACACTCAGCAGGGCAGGCAAGTGGGAAGGTATCAGAAATAAGATGATTTATAAACTTTTCAGCCAATCAGAATTATGTACCAGACAGTTGTTCTTTTCAAATCTGAAGATAAAATTTATTAAAGGATGTTTTGACACAAGTTGTGATGTTGATTTAAAATTCCAAGCCCCGCCCTGAAAGGCTGAGCTGTTGCAATGAAAGATCACAGTATTGATTTCTCAGGGACAATTAATGAATGCATGAATAGAGGAATTAAATTTATCAGAAGAAAAAAAATTCTATGATGGTCTAAAGCACTCTAAAGAAAGGTCAGCTAGAAGAAAAACCATGATCTATGAGGTCAGGCCAATTTAATGTTACCTCAGCCTCACAAAGTGCCTGAAGACCTTGTAACACTATGGCTGCAGGTGAAGCTTGATCAGGTTTTGTGCATTCGTTTAATACTTGGGAAATTGCAGCCAACATATCTGCTCCATGCTGGTATGGCCTAAAAAAAAAAACAAAAGTACATGAAGATATAGAGCAATATGCACACGTACACAGAAGTTCTACTCTATATACAAGAGTTCAATGAGTACTGCTTCTGTACAAGGGACAACTACGACAGACTAAAACCGGGAACTGGGGGGAGTGGAGTATGGTATGCTTTAAGTATCTGTTCTGAAGCAGTGTGAGATACTTGTTTTGTTTCAAGGGGAAGACAGCTGGTCTCTGTTCATTTTAATTTAACATTACTTATACATGCTTTCTATTAGTTATAATAAAACACAAATCTGATTAGCTGCTGAGATACACACTGACTCAGGAGTTGTTAGAGACATCCAGAAAAACATTACCCACAATTAAAGCAGACTAGCTAAAAATAACCATGCAGTTTTAACAGAAGGCCTAGGTTTTCTCCCTACAAAGATAACAGACAATAAAATCTTGTGCTTACCTCTGCCTACATATATCTCTTATGCAGGCAGCTTTAGCAATCAGCTTTTCCCACTGAGCATCTTTGTCAAGAGACAAAGAGTGCATATCAGATACTGCCATGAATTTCTGCAGTTCCGGGTAAATCCGATCCTGGAAGAGATTTAATTTTAAATTATTATCATGCTTCGCAAAGTTGGTGACAGGACATTATGTTGCTAGCATTTTTACATGACTTCTAAATGACCACTTATGTTGCATATCATATTTTACTTTCCTTCATCATTGGAGACTAATGCTGTGTTGAGATCCAACTGGCTTTTACAAATCAAATCTCTATTGCTATTTCATAAACAAATAAGCAAACTATTGCCATGTAACTTAACGGAAATACCTCAACAGGTCTGATTTGTACTGCATATCATGCAAAGCAGAAAGCCATACTTCAAAAACAAATTTCATAATTCTATTCCTAGACCTGATGAAATGAAAATCAGGTTTCATAAAAGACATACTACTGAAAGTTTTCACTAATACAGAATCAATAAAGGCATCACTTCCACCATCTGCTTTATACTGCTGATAATGATACACTAATGGAAGCAATGCTCCAAAATGAAACACTTTCCCTGGTTAGAAGAAAAAGTTTTTAAACTACATCTTTTCATAGTGACACAACAGCATTTTTCTAACCTGTCTTTCCCATAAGGATGTCATCAGGCGCAGAGTAATAGCTCTAAGCTTTGGTGTGCTCCCCAGCATCTGCATTGCACGTAGAATCTGAGCTACGCAGACCTGAAAGAAGTTAAAAAAACAAAAAAATTTTTTTAAAGTCCAAGAACAAGGAGAGTGCTATAAATCATTATTTGGGCCAAGTATCACAAATAGGTAATTAAGCCTTTCACAACATCAGAACGAGGGTCCAACTCATTTTCTGACAAATTTTAGTGCACAATTAATCTAAAGTGCATTTTCGTAGGATATATAAACAAAATAATAGTATAATACAAACAGGTAAGCACGATGCACACTTTAAAACACTGTTAAAACAAATGTCATAGCCCATCATAAATATTATAAAGTTATGCTGAAGCTTTTTCAGTCTAAATCACTCACTGATTGTAAGTAAATGATATGCCATTGATGGCTTTTGTTTTACTAACAATTTTTCATTCTGACCTTGTGTACACCCAGTGTGGGTAGTGTGTACAATATATCCCTGTACAATGTAGGCTCCAGAGGTCTTCCCAGTTTAAACATTAGAACTGGGATCAGATTTGGGACCTAAAATAGAATAAAAAAAGGAAATAAATTTGGAACGTGGTTGCCAACATGGTAAGTAGTATTACATAAGAGACAATGAACTTATGAGACCATATTAAAAAAATCTCACATCTTTTTGCATTAATCTTTTGCTAATAGGGAAAACATGAAAATTCAAGATATCTGTAATTTCACAAGATTTACAACTTATTTCTTCTTTTCAAGTCATCATCTTGGAAGCGCCCTGTTATGCATGTTCAGCTGTAACTACTGGGATAATCCAGAACACTTAAATAACTGTTCAACTGTTGCAAGAAAAATCAAGAAAAAATTAACAGAATTAGGAGTTCCAGACCCAAATATAAACAGTAGTCTTCATCCACAGACCTCAGAAGATATTTATAAAGGCTGTTGCAATTAGCACATAACTCACTGGCCCCTTTTTAGAGATGGGAATGGGTATTGCTAAGATATTAAAAGACTGCAGGGGCTCAAACATATTATTACAGGAATCCATCTCAATTTTCAAAAGAATCCTTTAATCACTGGGCAACATTATCTAAATGTACCATATTACTGCCAAAAGTAAATGCTGATGCAATGTATATTGTGGTGACACTATACACCGGTCTCCCTTTGAAAAGCAATGATTATTTACACAAACCAGTATTTGAAGAATTCCTTCCACGTGGGGAATTCCACAAAATAGCTACTTAAAATTGTATTTTATGCTTACAGCTATTCATGTAGCCTCTACCTCTTGAACTTGAATACATAAATAGCTCAAAGTTTCCCACTTCCTCTCTAATTTCCATAATAAATTCATTTTTACTTGAAATTTCTATTATAGGCACATGAAAAGGAATAAATAAAAGTGATATATTAAAATATTCACATACCACATCAATGAAGAAATGATTCTAATTCATATCCATTATTAGAGAGGAATTCTAATGATGCTGCTATAATTCTATCGTATCCTGCAACCTGTCATATAATGCAATATGATTTACTCCATTTTGCTCGTGTATGGTAACAAACTTCTAGAGACCTGCCTCTAAAGTGACAGCAAAGGAAAGGAGACTTATTTACTCCATTCCCCCTTCATTTAGGGAAGGATTTTTTCAGTATTTTCATACTTGCAGGCCCTCCAATTTTTTCTAGTGGAGATGCAGATCACTATGTTGTAAAATCAAGTCTATTGCTGATGGGCTTGCTTTTTTTTTTTTTTTTTACTTGATTTCATGATACTTAAATGAAATCACACAGCACTGGCTTATATTCTGCTTTTACACAATAGTATTTGTTTTCACTTAGTTGCACAATTTAGTCTTCCATAGATATAACCTATATTAAAAGATATTGTCATTCCCAAGAGCAGAAAAACTGATTAGGAAATTTGGTATTTAGTAGTAAGATGCAGACACATTATTTTTGAGTCTTCTAGCTTTCAGAAATTATTTTCCTTACACAGTAAGCAGGGTACAAAGTTCTCCAGTTCACTTCTAATGTTTACTTTGTGAGTGTATCACTCTCCCAAGGCATTTTTTTTCCTTCTATAATCTTAAATAACTGTAACTTTAGAAAACCTGCTGAATAAACCAAAAATCAGACATTTTTGTTGGTTCAGAACAGAACTAGTGCATATGTAATCCCATACTTACTGTGCCTGGCTGACAGACAGAGCAACTCTCAAATCCAGTCTTAATGAAATAATTCAGAGATCTCAAAACCCTTTGAAAATTTACTCTGGTGAGGCTGACCCTTTAAGCAGATAGGAGGTTTATATATATAATAGGTTAAAAAAATGGAAAATTCAGCTACAGCATTCTCTTGATATGCTTTTTTACATGAGAAGATGTCTTCAGATGATAAAACTTTTCACTGTACAAAGGTCCATCTCAACCCTTAGAAGACACCAGTCTTCTGACAGAGGAAGAATAATAAAAAGAACCCAAGAGCTCTGGGATTCTGCATACCTCCCTCTGTAATTACTGGTTCCAAAGTACAGATCAAATGTACTTTTTGTTCTACAAAACATCACTATCTTTATAATTGAGCAATCCAGATCTGTGTTTCCACAAATTTTAAATCCTTGGTTTGGATTCTATATTTAATATTTATGGAATTAAATATAATACAAGTTTTTAATTAATGTTTTCCAAATATTACTTTGCATTTCTTAGTAGAGTGAATCCTTTTATAAACCAAAATTTCCCCAAATTTTCAACTAAGGGACTAGTCTCACTCCCCCTTCCTATTTCCCAAGGTTGTTGTCTACATCAATAAAGGTAGCTGCCATCTGTCTAGACAGAGGAGTGGTTTTACTGCAAATTGGTAAAAACAGAGTCAATAAATGTGGCCAAGAATTTAAGCTAATATTCATCTGAGCAGATTCTCACACACAGGAACATTTTCAACACAAGTTTCATAGTGCACTGCTTTCTCTCCTGAATATTTCAAACTAAGGCATCCTTTTGGCTAGAAACTTTCCCTCACCACTTTTCTTTCAGACCTCCTTTGGTCTGAAGGTAAGCTGGATGGCTTTTCAGCTTTTGTAGGAATTAAATTTGTCTAGGTCGTTTTCTTTTACACAAAAACAGAATGGCACAAAAGAGCAAAAAGAAAGAGAAGGCAGCAGACAAACAGATGAGGGCAGTATCTATCAAGCTAAAACTTCATATGAAGCCAGATTTTTTCCAAAGAGATAGCATTCAATCCTCTGATTTTGTATACATAATGAGTGGTTTGACAAATAAAGAGTTACAGACTTTTTCCTTTAGATGAACTAAGATTTTAATAGGCAGAGGAATATGCAAATTGCAAATGGGCTATTTTAAAACATCCCATCTTACATGTACCATCAGATCTGTTACATTCATGTAAATAGAAGACTGAAAATCTGTACAGGTGCTTTTATAAGAATTTAGGCTGCAACCGTAGATTTCAAAATGTAACCTACATAAAATACATCCATTAACATTTTCAGGATTTCAGAAAGATAAATAAATGTAGACTATTTTATCCATCTACTCCTGCATATTTTATAGTATGTATAAACACCCAAGGTGATGGTGGAGAACAGCTTATTTGAATATGCAAAACTCTGAGTGACAGATTTAGATTTATTTCAAGCATTCTTCTGGGATAGGAGTGTGTGTCTTTGTCCACACCTGCCTGTGTGTTTTGTTGTTGATTTTTTAAACACCTAAACCTATAACAAACACTCTGATTACCTTAGTTAACTTAAAGATTTTGAGAAAATATATGGGTGACAAGAACAGTGTCCGACAAGATTTGGGTTTCATATTATATTCTTCAGTACTTTGCTCCAGCCTGAACCTTTGCAATCATCGTTTTTAAACAACACTATCTGAGGCCTACCGAACAATCTTGTCTCAACAGAGCAAAGTAGCCTAAGACAGCTGCAGCCAGAGATAAGTTTGATGAAGTTCTAAATTACCATTAACTATATAAGGTAAGACCAATTTTACAACAATATAAAGTAGGTTATGAGATATTTAGCATTCCTTCTACTAAAGCAAACATAAATATGATTTTTACCAGAACAGCCCCTGAATTTGGCTGAAATACAACACATTACCACAACACCATTTGTTCTAATCCTTGCTTTTCATCAGTTTTCAGATAGGTGAGAGTAACCTTACTACTTTTTAAAGAGGAGGATGAGAAGCTGTTAGAAAAATTCTTTAGCTGAGAGTCTATTTTATATTACTTTGCCCCTTTTTTATTTAAAAGAACAACAAGATATCAAAGAGCTGAGCTACATTCCTCATGTAAATAATGTCTTCCTTTCAAGACCACCGAAACACATCCCTTCCTTTTGGTTTCAACATATTTTAACCTTATTCTAAACAAGTTTTAAAATGGTGCACTACAATTAGCAGGTAAAAGGCTTAATACTGTTATATGTAGTGTGGTTGAATCACACACCTTTTCCTTTCCTTTTCTTTGGAGCATTTCAAAATGCTGAGTGTTCAAGGAACAACTGTTAAAAAACATACAAGGAAGCTGAAGTTCCCTGGCCCCAGTAAAGGGTGCAATCTAACACAGGTACAGGGTGATATTTTAGACGATGACAAAACTGTCAATTGTTACCTTGGGCCAAGAGTTCACCTTGCATGTTGCTCAGAAATAGGGAGCACAAAAAAAACCTTTGAGCAGAAGCATAGAAAAATAAGCAAACCTGTAAGCAATCCCACCTGCAAAAAAGACTGCAGTTCTACTGGACTGACATGATAGTCTCCTTGCAGCATTATTACATAATATGTATGCATAACATGCCCAAAACAGCCAACGAGTTAGGGCTATCACTCCCATTATGCAGGTGAGAAATGGAGACAAAGAGGCTATGAGTAATTTACTCACAGTCACACAGGAAGCAATGACAATTAAAAGCAATACTTCAAGGTCAGTACTTAATTTCAAATTGTCTCTGTGAAGCCTCTTCCCATCCCTTTCAGAGTATTCCCTGGTCCCTCCCCAAGTGCACACACTTTCTAATCAGACACTCTCTAAATCATTCTCCTTAGTCCTGAACCTGTCTCTCCACCTCATGCTTTTTGTGAGGGAGGCACTGGTCTTCCCTCCAGAGAAGCCTACATTCCTAAACAAAGTCTCTAGAACAGGGCACATATTCCAACTTTTGAATTCTCAAACTCAAGAGAGACCCCCTAAACACCCTTCTGTGGGTTGTCAGCATACACTGCTGTACCTGCATCCATTATTACCTGAGAAGTAACATACCCCATCCTCCTTAAACTCTCAAATTAATTCTTACGAAAACAAGTACATTTCTTCTAGACCCCAAGTTCCTGTCAGACCCATCATATGCGGCTCTTGAGATGAATCTCTCTACCACAGAAGCCAAAGGAACGACTCCAAGAGCACGACCCACCTCACAGCATCACCAGGGAACAGAACTTTATGGTAACTGGGGTAGGGAGCTGAACACTTGGTTCTTACCTCCTCAGTAATTCTCTGAACTGCCTTTTCTTGTTTGTCCAAGATCAGTCTCTTTCTTTCACCTCATTTTACTCTCTGCATGGCTTACACTGGCATTTCAGGCATATGTAGCAAGTGGGGCTCTTCCTCCCACACTCCATGGGCTTATGTGAATTTATGCTATCATGTGCCTTAATCAGCACATTCCTCCTAGCCTAAATGGCTTTCAGACCACTGGTGACACTTTCAAGACTGTCACAATACTTTATTACTCTTATACCATAAGGACTATTCCTTGTTACATAGATACTCCTAAAGTACAAAAGGAGGTGGGCAAAGTAAGTCATTCCAAACTCAACAGCACATGGCAGAGTTTGATTAACATCAACTCTGGTTCCAGGCCAGATACAGTAGCAACCTGTCTGCATTAAATCCAGGATATACTTGCATACAACTATGCATGTCTGTACTGTCATCATAAATGTGAAATGTATATTAAGCTTCAGCAGGTGAAAAATAATGCAGTTTGGCACTACATTTTCTCAACCAGCAAATATAAGAAGCTCCTTAAATTTTCCTTCCCACGCATCACCCATACCTTCCCTCTCTGACAATTTGCCTCTATCCTGCAGTTTGCAGTATCCCTCAGTTGTACTGACACAAGTGTTCAGCATCACACTGCAAATCCTCTTTAATCCCAACCATTTCAGTGACGCTATTAAGAGCAGTGCCCCATGGACACTTCCATTGACAGAAGGGTAGTAGCAGTAAACTACAGCACATGAGCATGTGGCTGTGTATGACAGCTTCTTAAAGTGACATTCAGAAATGGAAAATTAAACCTTAATTCAAAAGGTGAGATTTAATCATTGCCCTACCTTCCCTTCCCACTCCTGAACTGTAAGACTAACCTATGGACCATGCAGATATCAATGTTCCCCACTCTATGCATGCCAAAGGGAAAATAGCAATGCCTAAGAGAAAAGGATATTCAGCAGTACACAAGAAGAGTATTAAAACTAACTTCCTGATTAAATTAAATAGAACCCAAAGGAAGACCTGAGTGTTAAAGGCTCAGCATTCTCAAATCAAAATCCTCTTTTGGTAAGACAAACCCTAGGAAAAGGAGATTTGCACAGAAACCAAATAATACAGGAAGAAGAAAAAATCGGAAGCTAGGAAGTTTGGTAGACAGAAGCAGTTTTATTTCTGGGCACCTGTTGCAATTGGGTGTTAAGACAAAAATAAATCACCTACTACTGAATTACAGTTACCTAAATCTTTGACTAGTTAAATGTAATTCCAGGGTGATCAACAAACCACGGACATCCCATGCCTTCAGGTGGGACAATCATTAAAACCAGTGCATCAGCCTGCACTGCCATCATAAAGTCCCAAAGTTATCAGAGAAGTTAGTGGGTGCTTCTTCACTGAGGGACACAGTGTTATTTAGAGCCGTTAACAGGTCAACAGGGAAGAAAAGTCTTCTGATAAATAATGTTAGCCAGAAAGTATGGCATGCAGCATGGATGGAGGGAAGAGTCTCAAGTCTAAGAATCTCAGAACTTGGGGCTTTTTTTAAAAAACATATCCATCCCTGATAAATGCTGTCATTGGTTCACCCTGTACTGCACAAAAAGGCTAAATAAAACATCAGTAATAGAGATGTCAGATGTGTCATTATAATGCTCAAGCTCCTTTTTCAATTTCCTTTCCACAGATCTCTCCCCAAAATGCCTCCTCCTTTTGCCAGACATTGGGTCTTGCACTACTCCATCAAGTCTTAAGCTAGTTCTCTAATCAAAAGGCTACTTACATTTTTCCTGAGTTGTAGATACAGTGGACTATATGACAATCACAGACTCAATGATATTAAAAAAAAAAGAAAAAAAGAAAAAAAAAAGATTGTCACAGTCTTTAGTTAGAAAAGCATTCAAATCCTTAAAGGTCAGCTTCCTCAGGTCCAACCTCCCTCATTTGTCAGGAAAAGTTTATTCCAAGTCCTGAGTCTGCCTTAATTTTCTAGTTATGACATTTATTCTGCATTAAACAGGAATTAGAAGAAAGTTCTCTATGAGATTTATGCTAACATTTAGTAAAGAGATGCTAAGCTCTACAGAGAATTCTAGGGAAAAAAATAATCACTTGTCAATATAAGGCCAATTATATATTTCTACAGAGATATTGTCCTTTAAAGTATACTTGCTCTGAATAGGTGAATACACATATTCAAATTATAAGATGAAGAAAAAAATCCAAAATGTTCCAATACAATGAAACTGCTTCTCACTTCCACCATATAACAGATAAACAATGCTGGCACTAATTTCTGTACCAATTTATATTAAATCTCCAAAGGTTTAACAGTTTCAAAAAGCCAGTATGAAGAAAAATTAGCTCTTGGTACATAGGAGCCCGCTCAGATGGAGACGAACCTGCTGCCTAGCAACAGTGTGGTCTGCATCCCTCGTCATCCCTAAAGATGCAGCAGTTAGGTCAAGTCTCTCCTTAGCAACCCAGCAAAGGGTTTCAGGGTTTTGTTTTGTTTTCAATAATGAACTGTATCTCAAAATGATGCCCAGTTATCCTAACAGCCCTCTCTTTAAAAGTAAGATTAAACATGCCAGGCAAATCACTGCAGTTTCATCAACAGGATTGATGACTGTTCTCACCCTTGGCAATTTGGTGATTTGATTTTTTTTTTTTTTTTTTTTAAAGCTAAAGACAGTTACCATTCTTAAAAAGCACAACATAAGAAAAGATAGTTAGTAAGGAAGGAAGATCCTTGCTAAACTTCTCCTCTCCCATTTCTTCACATTTCCTTACATTTTATTGACATGAAATTGTCCCCCATACAGTCCTTGTGCCAGAACAAAGAATAAGAGATAGACAGAGAACAGCAAACCAAACAAAACTGTGTTCAAAAGGAAAAACTCATTTCAAACAATGTAATCCAAAAAACAAATACACTGCCCCCAAATTAAATTCTAAATGTAGGGTGTCACTTTACATTATTCATGCCAGTTGTTCTTAGCAGGAATGTATATCTTGGAGTGTTCTTTTGGGTCAATTTTAACATTAAAGAGATCATTTCATTGCCCTACACAAGGATCCGAACAAAAAGCACTAAAGAAATGTTGCTGAAATGAGAAGTGCTCCAGGTTTTATTTCTGGGAAATGCAGGGCTGAATTTTGAAGGTGGTGTAGCACCAGCACAGTTTTTCAGTAGGCAAGGCAGTGAAATGACCAGATTTTAAAAAGCATTCAGCACTCTCTAATATCCTGTGAGCAAGACAAACAGTACTGAACAATACGCACATTTGAAGAACTGTCCCCTTCACTGAAGTGCGTAAATGACAATAAGGTTTTATTTATACATGTTATAAAACAAGGTGGGTTTTCAAAAGTGCTCCTGGTTCTTCTTGAGACCAGTTTTTGTTCCCCAAAGTTTCACGTGCTCCAGTGCACTAACCAATAAACTCATATCACCAAGAATCTGTCCACAAGAAGTGACTACAACATGACCATTCTCCTACAGCAACTCTCCAAAATTCACATGATCAGACATAGAACAATACTATTAGGCATCCCTTGAGACACTTTTAAGCAAGCCAAATCCAGTTCAACAGATCCTTAACAATGGTTTCACCTGGAAAAAAAACATTTTGCCTTTTTTTCTCCTATCCCCCTCTCCAAAGAACACAAAGTAATGCATCTTCTGATAAATTTCCCAGAAGGGTGTCATTTACCACTAAAATATTTCATTTCAGCAGTTGAAAGACCATAAAAGAATGGATGTTCTCTAAAGCCTCATAATCCTCTAATAATGGTAATAGATCTTGCGTTACTATTCACCAGTGACCTCTCAGTCAGATGATTTAATTTTTTCCCCTTGAAGCACAGCTGGTTTCACATAGAGTGTAATAACAGTTTTTGCACAACAAGACAATTCATCCGATTAGAAGGACTGTATTAAGTCTTTCACGAACAGCATGTGTCAGGGCAGCCTCAGCAGTGATTCAATTAAAGACAGCCTAATAACATATGCACTACTTTTTGTTCTTTGGCCTTTTAAAAGATTTCTGGACTTTCTTCCAGAATGTTTCAGGACATTACTCCAAAATGTGTCAGCTAAACAGTGATCAAATGTAATCGCTCATTTTGCACCATAAAAAGGCTTTCAGGCTTCCATTCAGTGGGGAAAGAGGAGGTACATACACAACACTCCTCTGTAGGCTTCAGGGAAAGGAAAGAAAAGAAACAAAACCAAAACAAAGCCAGATCAATGTCTGCAAAAACAGATATTGCAATTATTTTTACACCTAACAAGATTTTTGGAAGGCTCTATTAATTTAATACAAAGACTCTAGTCTCTATATGAAAGCATTACTCAGTGTGGGAAAGGACATCCTGTTTGGGAATCCCTCTTGTGCAGTTGCAATAAATAGGAAAGCAATGAAGGACAGCATTCTAAACACACATTCCCACTTCTGTTTTATCTTGAAACACAAGATCAACTGAGATCTTGGCACAGCAATCACTCCTAGCTTTTCAGCTGAATATTGACAAGCTACAAGCAGTAATCATTCAAACCATGAAGTAGCAGAATACTGATTATCTTGATGACTTAAAAAAAAAAAAGAGAGAGAGAGAGAGAGAGAGAGAGAGAGAGAGAGAGAGAGATATGACTCAAAATGCTATTGCTATACCTAACCACACTGTTGGTGTGGTCCTCTTTCCTAACTTAGAAGACATTCTAAACACTGTTTTACCACTTATTTTTCTCATCTTCTCTAAGGGATCATTTATTTACACAGAACTAAATAAAACACAGAAACAAAGCAATTCCCAAAGTATGAATTTGCCCTGAATATGTTTTTTGTTGCTGTCATCACATTCCCCATTAAAAGTTTGCCTTATCAAAGTAATCACTTACTTCCCCCATATATGTGCTCCAATGCTTCCTCCCCCTTTATTAACTACTTTCACTGCAGTAGAAAGACCAGTCCTAGATACTTCTTCCTACCTTAGAGAGCACCCCACCTACAAGAAGCAATATGATAACCTTTCATTGCAGTGTTTTGCTGCACTAGAATTCTCCTTGGAGCCATTAAGTAGACTCAGAACTAAAATAACTTGTCACAATCAAGACAGTAGCTGTGTGATTCCAAGTTCAACTGGCACGGACTGTAACCAGCCAGTAAGTCGCAGTTTTAAAAAGTGTTAGGATATTTTGGGATAAAAATTATCATTAGATTTTGCTTACTGCAAAGTATCACGTCTCCTTGGGAGCACCTACTGAAGACTGAGAAGGGAAATATCACCCCAGTCAAACACAATATTGCTCTTATTCCAAATTTCCAAACATTGCCTCGCAGAGTGACAGCTGTATTACTAATTATAAAATGGCTTTGTACCAGTAAAAAGGACACCTGAATTAAAATACTTCATATGCTCTGCAGCAGAGTATCTTAAAGTCAACAATAATCTAAAAGAGGGAAAACCTACTATTTACAGACCCCGTTAGCAAACCAAATACAAGCGAGTTAGAGGATGACAACTAATTATGGTTTGAGTTTCATGTTTTAAACAACAATTTCTAATTCACATAGACTTCTGCTGATCATCAGGAAAAAGAAAAATATGATGCAATTTAAACTTCTCTTTATCACTGCATTTGAACACAAGCCATTTTTCCCAGTCATGGGAAGGAGTTTTTCCATTAC
Source organism: Apteryx mantelli (assembly GCF_036417845.1). Taxonomy (NCBI): domain Eukaryota; kingdom Metazoa; phylum Chordata; class Aves; order Apterygiformes; family Apterygidae; genus Apteryx; species Apteryx mantelli. The sequence goes on along the minus strand of NC_090020.1, from coordinate 24,975,250 downwards.
CTCAAAGATGGTTCTGAAGTAGATGGACTACGATGGCTAGCTTAAGATGCTGTGTCTGTTAATTTCATTTACTGTTTGTGGGTACAAAAGCTTAGGTTTAAAATAGGCAGAACAAGACAAAGCAAATAAAGCCACTCATTTCATGCTAAAATGTTCACTGTACCTGCCTAGAGCTCCTGCACACTCTGCTGACTTGCATTTAAATTTGTCCCTAAATCTGTAATCATGTAAGTCAGTGGAGCTATTACAATTTACACAAATGAAATTCAAAAAAGAATCACTCCCTACAGCCTCAGTTCAGGCCATTCTGCTCAGGTGCCATCTTACTTAAGTAATTTCTTTCAGCAAGTTATTGCTTTAAGTGATTTTTAAATTGCATTTTGAACAACAATATCAAATAGTTAAGAAACAGGGCATCACACCTTCACTCTTTTAAGCTCTGGAATACACCATTAATTCATCACACAACTCAATGAGCTACTTCAGCAAACTGAATTAGAGGCAGTCTACAGATAAAAACAGACTTTACTTGGAATTTCCAGGAGTTATGCTGGTGTTTTTTACATGGCCAGCCCGTCACAAGAACAAATTGCCTTACTTGCAGCACTTTAGATCAGAACTGAAGAAAAGTTTCTCAGGAAAGGGCAGATGTACTTCAGCTGCACATGTCACAACATGCAGCCATAACTCATCTACCCTTTTCCCTGAGAATAATTAATTTATTTACAAAGCCTACAGCCTGTATCCCTGGTTATACAATACTTAATGGACATGTTAAACTACTCAGAGTTGGGATATGCTGTTATTACTAGTTTTGAATTCAGACTTACAGGAATGGATTTGCAAGAAAAAAAACAAGTTAAGGAAGAGATGTGTTCCACGTCAGCTCAGCTTTGTTTTTACATGCAAGTTCAGTTCATTTTGCTCACTTCTGCCCCTTTGAACACAATTAGATGCTTCTCATCTAAAATGGGGAAAGGAAGTTCTAATAATTATCGTGCCAAAAAAGCTACCTCAATCTGCGTGTTTTACCTCAAGAAACAATCTCTTGCAGTAGGAACAGGAAGTATATCCAGAAGACTATCTCTGACTTTTGGCTTAAGATCACATTGCCACGATTGGGTCACAATATTCATTATCTGTAAACTTTACAGTGTTCTTCACTTTGATTAGCCCCACTCCCTTCCTTAAAACTGTAGTTGTAAATGACACAAAAAATAGAAGTGCTCTTTTCCAGCAACACCATCCTAATACTAGCACACCTGCATCAAGGATCTCTGTATGCCTCCTGGAGGTGAGACACTAGAGATTGCTTGCTTTTATACTGCCAATTTTCAAAGCTGCATTTAAATATATATACTCAGTATTTCATACACCTTAAGCTTTGCACCTAGCACAGTAAGTAAACTGTTCAAACAAGGGCTGAAACAGCTCAAGGGAAAAACCACTTTTGACAACTGCAGTTGTCAAAAAAAAAGTTAACTGGCAATGTGTATTATGCGGACCCTTCCCTCCAGTTCAGTATAGCATATACAACTCAAAAAACCAGATCTCTGATAATAATAAACTCATTTATGACACACTTCACAACAGAAACCTCAGTATTGTTAGCAATGCAGACAGCCTTTCTCTCTCTGTGAACTGGATGACCAGAGTAAACCTGTATCCTGAAAGACTACACAAAAATTTTCCAAAGACTTTAGCCGACACTTCTGGAAACAACATTCAATTCTCCAGCTTTTGGGGCTGCAGCGGGGGGACACAACAACAAAGGGAAGGCAAGGCAAAGGAGGAACTTTAACCCTGCAACAGAGTAAACATGTTTTTTATATTCTAACTTAAAATACATGAAGCCATCTGTTAAGAAAGGCTAAAGAAATGCTCAGGGTTTCCGTTCACTCTGAAAACAGTTAAGCAACAACTAATTGAATGAACTGTACACCATGCTCTTTCAAAAATTATCAGCACACTGTTGTACTCTGTGGTCAGCAATGTCACCACCATTGTGGAAACTGTTCTACTAGTGTAAGTTGTTCTAGGGCTTTAACACTTTTGGGAAAAATACATCTAGGAAGTATTACTGCAATGTATTTCTTTCTTTCCATTACACATAGTCAGAGCATAACAGAATGGAGAAAAAAAAACGAGAGAGCGAGAGAGAAAGGATACATCCTTGTGCAGGAAAATCACAAGAATTCTAAGAAAATAGGAAAGAATGACTAAGTGGACAAAGTAAGAAACAGAATAAAACATCCAGAAAAGAATAAAAAGCACTTTGTTTTGTGCATTTCCACCAAAAACTTTGAGGAGCCAGTTCCAGCTTCCTTCTAGCACCTCCACAGTTCCATTGACTTCAGACTTTTCAACACCGCAGGACAGCTGTTCTATATACTAATCAACAAGGAGCACAGCAAGGACACTGAACAAATACTTCAAAAACAAACCAAAGAACTGGGTCCCATTCTTATTTGGAAGGGTAAGAAGAGCCTGAAAGGCAGCACAATTTAAGGATTCAGCAGATAACTAACACTGCAGTTCAGGCTCTGTGGTACCACTGTTACCTTGAGTTTGCAACAATCTGAATTCACTAAAACAAAGTAATACCTTTCTCAAACATAAGCAAAAACACTATCTGCGTGCGTGGCACGAAATAGGAACAAAAAACAATAAAATGAGTGAAGCACAACAACACTTCTCTAATTCACACATAGGCGGGAACATACTACAACAGCAAATCACCCTTTAACTTTTTTTCCATTTCACTGATGGCGATGGCTACTTCAGATTTGAAATGTGCTACGGATGAGTTGCAGACTGCTCAAGCTGGTTGCACCCCTCAGTTTAATTTACAATTTTCTTGCCAATATGCCGCATCCATTGTTTACTTCTAGACAAAAATCAATGCTGCATCTACAAAAGCCACAATGAACCAAAGTCATTTGGTCATATAGTCAAAGAAACCTTCCTTTCTTATTCTATTCCTTCCTCCAAAGTGCTGTATGTGTCTATTTCCGCAAGCTGCAGTAAGAAATGCAACGAGTTAAATGTGTTTGGAGGTTATCCACTTCTTGAAAACTAAACTAAACTGCAGAACAATTCATCCAAAAGCTTTTTGTTGGTTTGGCTAACACACAATACATATTATTCTTTTTTCACAGCAATGATCTTACAGTTCATGAAAATTAACACATTCTATACATTCTTTTATGACCACATAATGCTCACAACCCTGATGAGTAATTCCACAGCAGAAGTCTGTGATATTTTCCAGACTGAAATCTAGACTTCTAAGTTTGTTAAATTAAATGTGTCTGAACAGAGGAGTCCAAACTACTTTTCCCACCTATGATGCAAAAAACAAATGCGAGGCCTTAATATAGCTGTCCTCAAATTTCAACTGTCTAAAAATATGAAACAAAAAAACTTTGAAATATCATTTAAACCTAGAAATAGAAAATAATTAAAAAACCCACAAAAATTAATTAAAACACAACAATACTATCAAATGCAATGCTAGAAATAAAGTTACAAAATGCAAAAAATTCAAACAAGATGAGAGAACATTTAAAGAAAACACGCTCCCAAATCTGTATCACTGAGTGCATATGAAATGCACCCACACATGAAAACAAAACAAAACAAACAATAGCTTGAAAGAGCTTTGAGAACAGATGAAAAGGAAGGTTAACAGCAGTCAATTGACAGAAAATGAAGCTGGCCCTGGTTTAAAAAGTTTTCCAGCCTAGGAAATGCAGTTATCTCCAAAAACACTGCATAATGGGCCATTTTTAGTACAGCATTTCAGCATGTGTTCAACAGTAAGCACATCCTGGAGTACTTCCCTGGATCTGAACTACAAGGCTCAGCACCTAAATGATGAAGCACATATTCCGTAAGCTGTATTTTTTTGCAACTCTTGTGCTATGGAGTATGTTATCTATTTGAAACAGAAAGCAATTAAAAAAGACTTAGGCAAATAAAGCTTGTCTTTATGATACATCTGAAATTTGAAGCAACACTTTTCCTTCACCACATTTTTATTTTACAATGAGACATATTTGACTGTTTCTGTATAATGCCTCCTGCACTGCCTGTTACTATTTCCAGGTTAAAAAGCCAGATACCTGCATAACCTCGAAAGATAAATGTAGGTAAGTATAAACACACTGCCTAAATCTGGCTTCAATTTAGCACTGAAGCAGACAGAAAGACAGTACAGATATTCAGATATTTTTAAGAAGCAAGACTATACACATCAAGGGACACAGCAGTCCTTCAGTAACCATAAAAGGACATGGAGAAAGATTTATGAGGTCACCAAAGCCCAGAAATCATTTAGTGGCCTCTTCTCAATTTTCTTGTGTTGTATTTTCATATTTATTTATTAGGTAATATCAGCAAATAAACCAATCTTTTTTCCTAAGATTGAATAACTAAAAAGTAACCGAAAAGGGAGACAAAACCACTGTTTTGCAGTAGATGACATACAAATATTTTATAGCTAGAAGTCTCCTTTTGCCCTGCCACTGAAAAGTTTCAAAAATACCCAGTTGAACATGTTGAAAATTCAGCTTGGATTTACCCTCCCAAGAAACAACATATATTTTGTAACGCTTTGCAGTTCTGTTAAACATCTTGCATTAAAGATCAATGTTTTTACAAAGTTTATTAAAACCTTGCTCTACACCTTAAACAATGAACCCTTTTAAAGCCTGGAAAGAATCAAAGTCTGCTTGCACAATTGCAGCAAGTCTGTGATGAGGTCAGGAAGTTCTCAATTTCTTATGCCATGATCCCAAATTAGACCACTAGAACTTAAACCCCAGTTGTTATGTCAGTTCTTTTCAGCTGAGTTACTCTGTGCTTGTTAATTCACAGCTTATAAACCTCCAAGTTTTGATACTTCTGAAGAGCATGTTAAAGATGGTAGCCCCCTGGTAGGGAACCAGACAGAATGTAAAAAATAAAAATAAAAATCACAATTCTCAGAACACATTGAGTTTAACCGATCTACCAAACATACAGAAACCCAGGAGAATTCAGTCTCCCTTGACAATTTTTCTCTCTGTCCTCTGAAAAACACATTCTTTCTCCTAATATCCCCCACCCTGAAAGACCACCAGTACTTCAGAGCTACTCCCCTCAGTCAGGATGGAATTAAACTCTTCAGCTACAGTGTAGCTCTAACAATCTACAGCAAAACAAACTGAAAAGTCAGGATGTTTTCCATAAATCCAGGTTACACATTGTCATTAATGTAATGGGCACCGATGAGGGAAGAACAGAGAAATTCATTAAGATACATTTTTACCTGAGAACAATCAGCCTTGGCTACTTCTGTAATAGCACTGAGTACACCACGAAGACTGTCTCCATTTTCTTGGACCAGGAGATAAGCCAGCAGAAGAAAAACATGGCTAGGGACTTGAGTTGTAATAGGTAGCAGTGATCTCACTGAAATCAACCAAGCAGTAATTGCAGACCTCTCCTTCATGAGCTCTATGATCTTCCAGGTGGTATACAACGAACTGTAAGTACTGGTTATGGGGAAGAGGAGCTTGCTGGACATCTGAGAACAAGCAAAACATGTACGCACAGAAAAATAATCAAATAAGTACAGTACCATGAAAGAACAACAACAACAAAAAACATGGCTAATAAAGTTTTGTCATCCAAAATAAATCTTTTGTTGAGGGTCCCAACTCAGTAATTGTAAAGAGCAAACTGAAACCGCAGTATATTTCTTTGCAATCTTCTCTGAGAATTCTTGCACTAAAGATGATTGAATATGTTGCTAATTGCCTGCTCAGGAGTTCTTCCTTTACTTGGCATCCATCATTCCTGCTCCTGCAGATAATTAAGTACTACTTCCTCATTAAAATGGAAACAATAAAACAGGAGTACATTAAAAACCTCTGTTCCTGACAATGGCATGTACATCATGAAACTATCAGTTTCTTAATTATATATTTTAAGGAAATTCCCTTAACTTTTCATAGCACTCTATAAACACCATGGCTTAAGTTAAACAAAAGTGAATCAACATTAACTGTTTCACTTCTCAGAACTCAATGTTCCATAGATGTAATTATGGAAGATCAGGTTTGGAAGTAGGAAAGAAGTAAAATATCAAATGAGAAGTCACAGTTTCTTTTACTCTTCCCCAGTCAGGTCTTTCAAATATATAAAAATATATATATTTTAAAAGCTCCTGTAAACTAATATGTAAGTTCAGAATTTTTTGTTAAAAACAAAAAAAAACCCTCATCCAAAACAAACCACTTTACTCTGTCCTACTAATTCTTTGTTTGCTCAGAAAATGTGATGCTTTCAGAAATGTCTTTCCATTATCAAGGCTATAGCTGACAGGTAGTGATTATATGCAGAATACTTATATAAGAAGCAGGTCCAGAAAGCATTTGAAAGAGAGACCCTCAGCTGAAAATTAGAAGTGGAATTCAGACTTCATCAGGTGCAGGGCCCATTCACTTTTGAATTACAAGGGAAAAGAGATTATCACTGAGTGGCAATAGCTGTTCTGCATAAAACTGCACAGTTCTGTTTTAATCACATTGTTCAATGCAACATAAATTTATACTGTCTAATGGGATGTATAATGCCCTTGTACTTTAGATGACTTTTTAAAATAGCATTTAATTTAGAATTAACTTATTCCAATACTTATTCCATTACAGTTACTGTTTGTGAAAAACTCAGCAACCTACAGTGCCATCTCTCTCACAGGCAAGATCACTTAGCGCCAAAATCCTCCTCTGGGTACACACTTGTGAAATTGCCATGTATTGATACAACTATTTAAACTTTATCTAAGGACATACAGTGGCTTAAGAAGAGCTTCAATACCTTTAGGCTATAATGTTTAGTTGCCTGATCCTACAAGATTTTAAGATTTGAAATCAAGATCAGACATTTACAGTCAATTTTTTCAATGCTTGGGAAAAAAAAAGCTAGAATTGGTAGGACCTGAAATATTGAGCTGATATTCCCCGTTCTTCACTGCTTTCCCAAAGATTTTGACACACGATCATACTCCCTCCTGTTTGTCTTTATTTCACCTGCATGAAAAGAAGCCATCACCATATTTTTACTTTAGCACTACACCTCATTCCAGCCTGGTTGGTAGAAAACCTCGAGCTGCCAGCACAGAAAAATACATGTAAATCCCTCAATGGCATAGCAGCTGTTCAGATTAGCCATGTTCTAACATTTTCCAAAACCCTGAGAGTGCAGGTGGAACAATTCCCCACCACCAACAACCAAAAAAAGCCCTTGAAGACAATACACCATAACTCAACTGTGTTTGCTCTTGAGTTATTCAAAGACTGCTCACTGTTCTGTGGAGACGCACTTGCTCCTTCTTCTTTCTTACCAGTTAAAAGAACAACAACTGTTTGCTGAAAGTCTAAGTGATCAAAATTCTTTATATTCTCTTAGCACCTATCAGATCCTGCAGCACAAATGGACTGAACTCATGGGAACATTAAATAGGAATTTTATTATTATTATTTTTTAATCTTTCAATCAAGAACCAAAGCTTATCACACACTTTCTGCAAACAGTAACCAGGCAAAATGAGCGTCTGTCTCTTCATTCGCATTGCCTCACACATATTACCAAAAATCTATCACACTACTTGCTACAAACTTCCCAGGAATGCGTGTTTACCAATGAGCCAGAAGTGGTCAGCTGGTTAGAGAATTCCTACTGAAAACAAGAGTTTTTCCAGCCTCAAGTGGCTAGCAGAAAAGGTTAAAGTTATCAGAAATTATTTAAACCCTTAATAGAAAAGCTTTCTTTCTAGAGAAAATACCAAATATCATAATTACTATAGCAAAGTTGCCTTACAGAAAGCCAGTGTTATACAATATACCATAATCCGTGTCCTACAGCAACCTAACAATTTCATAAGACATTAAACTAGCTTCTCAAAACACAGATAGCAACCTAAGAAAAGCTATGCCAAGCACCGGCTTTGAGGTGCCTGTCAAAAGAAGGCTTAGGAGCATTTCAGCTACGCCCTGTTGTTCACAAAAAAAATCACAAGCATTCAAAACTAAACTACTTTCTATCTTGATTTCGACCAGGCTTGTCACTTCTTTATTGCAGCTGCTGTGTAGCTGGGCCAGTGACACCAAGCATACAGGACTCAAGTGCCTGGGACACCTGCTATGGAAATAAACCTCCAGTGACAGTACAGGCTGCCCCCTGGCGAGTTACCTCAAGGGAAGGTGAGCAGCTCTCCACCCTTGCAGCCAGCCTAGAGGCCATTCTTTCAGAGCAGAATTAGGAAAGCAGGCTTTAGTAGAGACTAAAACATCTATCTTTCATTAAGAGTGCAAATGGGCTTGATTTTTAGACCTACAAAAAATGGAAAATCAAGCTGGTGAGGGGTTCTGGGACAATGAAACACAGCATAAACTGAACTGGCTTTTTTTTTTCTTTTCTTTTTTTTTTTTTTTTGTCTTCAGGCCATCACATCACCACCCCTCCCTCACCTCAGGTAACAAGGGTGTGAAGAGTTCAACTTCTACAGTGCAAAGAATGTCTTGACCAAAAAGGACCTCTTATCACCTATCTTCAGAACAGATGGGACAGAAGGGCATGGGATGGGAGGGCAGCTAAGAAGCATATAAGTAAATAAAAAAGCAAACAAACAAAAAGTTCAGATGAAAATATCCATGGTAATTTGCTGAAAAACAATTAGCGGTGCTTCTAAGTGCTAACTCCTTTCTTCTCCTCAAAGAGAGTGGTGGCTAACAGGCACATATGATGTTAAGAAAGAGATGAAGATAATGAGAATAAGCAAGAGTCTTAAAAAGACAAAATAAACTATAGATAAGCTAGTTCTCTACCAAGTCCTGTTATTTAACCAATAATGCAGGTGAACTCTTTAATCTGTAGTCTCTAAAAGGAAAAAAGCCCATGTCATAAATAAAACCATGTCTAGCACACAAATATGCTTTCACTTTAGTAGCAGTCTGTTTTATGTGCTATGTGTATTTTTGACTGTTTCCATAAAATATATCACACCAACAAGCTCACACATGCAGAGTCTTTCCTAGTCAGCTAGGTATAATGCACTGAAACTGCTGAATGCTTCCTACACCAAAGAAGGGAAAAGCCTAACTTAAAATTTACCAATTCCTTTTTATCCTTCACACCTTCCTGTTGTAACATTTCCAAAAGATTTATAGCCAACTGCTGCCTGGTAGTGCCAGAATCTTCCTCTGATAGGCAGTCCCCAACTGTTGTAGAAGATAAGATCTGTAACACAGGCATCACCAAAACGAGGGCTGTGGTTGGGATGTTCTGGGTTTCTGAACAGGAAAGGAGCTTGTAGGCTATTCAGGAGGGAAAAAAAAATCGGTTTGGAAAAAGGAACCATCAGTTGTAATTTTAAGCATGACACAAACATTTCTAGGAAACATCCTGATCAAGCAAAGTAACAGTCTCAAGAATTACAGTAAGTGCATACTAGAGTTAAAATACAAAACATTTTTTGGTAAAACTCCAAGCCTATCTACAGGCACATACATTTCTGGCCTTTACACCACAGCACCTGACAGCAAGAAATATAATAATGGAATGTAGCAGAGTCTCTCACTTTATGAAATGACTCCAGTGCATTAACCAAAATCATTAGTTGAAAGTCAGTGAACATTGCCAAGACTGCCAGGCCTGAGCTCTTAAGATCTGTGGAAACAAACAGTTCAGGAGGCATGAGGCATTCTCAGTTGAGAATACCCTACTGTTGATACAAAAATGAAACATACATAAGCTGCAGGATAGCAGGGAGTTCATTTACATCCATGTAGAAAGGCAGTACAGCAGGAAAATTTATCCTTATTGCCATTGCATTAGATGTTTACTTTTTTCTTTAAAGAGAAAGAAACAAAGAGACAGTCTTAAGAGTGTGGATTCCTTTTTCACAAGGAGCACTTTACCTAGACTCAAGACAGACTTCTGCTGACTTGCTGGTGTTAGCAGGAGTAGTAATGCTAAACCAATTATATACTGTTCCATTGGAAAAACCTACAGAGGAAGAAAGAAAAGAGTTCAAGTCTTCCTTATTTTTCAGTGGGGATAAATGGTGGAAATTGGCAGCAACCAAAACTCTGTAAGGTACTGCTTCATGTATCATAGTGAATACACACACAGTGACACAATGCACTCAGCAAAGAACACAATTAGTGTAATAGAAGTGCTCTTCTGATTGAAAAACTACAACATTCTGATTTGTTACTTTTTTCAAACCATTTCAGCTCAGTTTAATTTCCACACTAAAAGACTAACTGATAAATACAGAATAAGTTAATTACAGTTTCTGCCTTCTAAAGGTTTTCAACCAAGAAAAATCCCCCACAGATTTCAAAACAGTGGTCACTTCCAGATGAATGCCACATATTGATGCCTTGAAATCTTAACATGATGTTCTTTCCACTTAATATTATTTTTTACTTTTCCATGAAATCCTACCTCTTTTAAGAGCTCAAAGTGGTCCTCTATTAAGGAGATCACAGATGAACATTCTCCCGTTACATTTAAACATACTTCACAGAAGCATAACAGTTGCAGACAAAATTGGGATAACTGGAATTTCCAAAACACAGGATAGCACAGTAGGCTTAGAAATAGCTCTTGCAGAAAATACAAGGCTTCTGTAACTTGTGCCAAGTCCTTAAGCTGTAAAGTAAAAGGTAGTTAAAAAAAATCAGTTGTGGTTTTTATTTCTCCTTTCCTATCTCTCAAATTTAAAATAAGTTCGATTAGCTATGCAATCTTTCCATTATGAGTATTAATAAGACTTTGGAGAAACATCTAGAGACTAAATCCAGGAATCTCTTACCAATATATGAACTGTCATTTAATATTCTGAAGTAAAATTAGACACACATGAAAGAATAAAAAGTTTTTTTTTAATGGCTGTTGAGAAAAATTGCCTGTTCCTGATGCATTCAATTTGGCCCTTGCATTTCCCTCAGCCATTGCTAAATAAAAATGAACTGCATGGGGATTCCATAGAGCAGGTAAGTATTCTCGTAACAGCAGCAGTATTCCCTTCTTCTAGAATACCATGTAGCTTACCTAGTAAAGAAAGAAAAGCTGGAATACCATACCCAAAAGCAAGATCCCTACGCTCCGGAAGCCGAGCAGAGGTTTCAAGCAGCAGGTTGCCTCAGAATGCATTAGCATTAGATATGACACCTGTTCTGCTCTTGAATATTCTAACTCCAGTCAAACCCAGCTCTTCTGATCCAAGTTCTGGAGCTAGCATTAAGGATAAGGTCCTAATCTTGCCCATGCTAGAGATATTCTGAGGGACCAAAGAACAAAGAATTATCTGCTCTAACTGGGACCATCTTGCCCACTGAATTCATCACCAGAGGCATCTGTAGGTGGCCAACTGTACCTCTGACCAGTGGTTCACATCATAACACAAAGTGATTAGGAAGTGTATCAGTAATTATGGAATACAGAGGATTAAATAAGACTAAAAGTAAAGAAAGGATAAAATGGATTCGTGGTTCAGAGGAGAAGCAATGACAAATTATGAAACAATACAAACTGGCTTGAAGGTTCCTGAAGCAAATATTTTCACTTCTATTATGAAAGGCTCATCCTGGGCAGGGCAAAATCATAGAGTGGATAAAATTAAAGGTACTCATATAAGTTTAAGAAAGCAACACATTTCTAAGAAAAAGGTGAAAGTGCCAATGAGCATGAGGAAAAAAATGCTCATAACTGATTTTATGAGTGCTCTTTGGTGCCATTTTTATAGCTTATTTTTAACAAGTTGAAAGCTTGTTCATATATTCAGGACACAATGTTAAATTGAAGCCCAGGCAGATTTAAGACAGTCTAGAATCATTCCTGTGACCAAAAAACCCAGCATGCACTTGTCACCCACAAAGAGTAGATTTGAATCGAGATAAATGTACATAATAAGTATTTTTATGTGTCCAAGAGACAGTAAAAAGTAGCTGTCCATAGAAAATACACTCTACTGGTAAAAATCCTGTGGAGAAAGAAGGTTTCAATATCTTCACATCAAGCCTATTCAGCTTTTTATGATCAATATTATCAACCCCTTTCTCTCTTTAGCAATAATACCATAGCATCTCACATCTGAGTGATTTTATTTGAATAGAAAAGTGCCATTCTACACATTTTACAGAGGAAGGAAAAAGGTACAGAGAGAATAATCAGGCTTGACCAATGTCACAGCAAAGCATCAGAGAAGAGAAATGAACTCAGCCCCCTATCCAAAGGGGATAAAAAGACTAAGCCCCTAGCTCCCAGCAAATATCACTGTGCAACTTAAAAGTACATTCAAAAACTTCAGCATATTCTAAAAGGGATTAAGTTTTACCTTGAGATGCGCTATCCCTGTTACAGCAAGACAGACAGGATTTATGCAGGAGTACACGAGTGCTCCTCATATAGCTTATTTCATTTCTAATATTACCCATGTCAAATTAAAAATTGCATGTTTTTGACAAAAAGACCACCACATAACATTGTCTCTCATGTACATTTACTGTATATTTACAGAGGCTGTTAATGGCAAATAATTACTGCAAACGTATTTCATTTTACACTTCAACTGGCAGATTTGAGCACTTTACAAGTTTTACCTTTCCCCAGGAAGAACTGGTATATTAGAATTCTATACTACCAACAAATCAAGTTATAGGAAATGGAAGATTGCACTGTATTTGCACACTCAACGGGTGTGCAAATGATACTGTCATTGGTTTAATAAAGCAACATAAAAGGTGGGATCAGGCTACAACTCACCTGAAGGTGTGGAACCAAATCACATAGAAGTAGAATAATCTGGGATTCCAGCACAGAGGGCGCTTCCTTGTTCTTTGGACCACGTGACTTTAATAAGATCTTCAGTAGGCCCATTCTCAGCTCTGCATATTCACGTAACTGAGATGGTTCACAATACAGGTATCTTAGAAATGGAACCATTATATCAACACATGAACTCTGTGCCCTGCAATTCAAGAAAGAAAGTTGCTGAGACTACTTTCTACTGAAAACTGAACAAATAACAAGGAAAACCAAGCAATGTAACACTCCCTGGATCCAGAATAATTTACACAATGCAAAAATTTACAGAAAGTTTTTAAAAAAGGCATTACTAAATCTCACAGGAAAAACTAGTTTGACTTACTAGCACCTAGCAGTATCATGAGATAACATAACAACTGTACAATTTAGTACATTGGCAAAAGACCCAGTATTTAAGCAGGAATACCACCTCAATTTATATTTGCAGGTTACAATGACATTCTATATTTTATTCTTTTTTTTCTTATCAATTTAAGAAAATTACTTTCCTTGCTGAATGCCATAAGAGGACTCTGCACCATACTGAAGCAGTATTTGGACAGCAACATTCAGAAATACTGTTTTCATATAAAAAACTCCTCCATTCTTTGCCAATTTTCACCCGATGGTCTACAAACAATTGTATGAAGGAGCTGTGAAACAGGAACTGCTTTAACCAGCACTGGTTTTTGGAAAAGAACTTACCACAGAACAGTTCTTTTGACTTGACTTTGTTAGCAACCCTGCCTGTTCTTGACACTAAGAAAAATAATCACATAAAGCTAACAGTTAATACATGAAAAAATATACTGGGAATCAAAATTGGGAATCTGTTTCCAACAAGGCACAATCCTCCTGCAAAGCTTAAATAAAAAAAAGTCAGTAACAAAGCTACAGCAACATTTTCTCAATCTAGAACTTTTTTCTACAGAAACCTTTGCACAAAAAGCAGCAACAAAATTTAAGACATTTGCCCTTTCAGCAAGAACAACTGTTGTTTAAATTCAAAACAAGCCACCAGCAAAAAATCCAAAGTTCACTCCATCAGTCAGGCATCTGACAAGACTCTTCAGGAGTACCAGTTTTAGCAGCTGAGTGGAGGAACAAGTCTGCAAATAACATGTAAAAATTACTCTGATTGGACAAAACATACTTTTGCTTGAAATTCTTACTATTGAGGATATAGCCTAGGCCCACTAGAAATTAGAGATGAATAAATAATCTTGTTTTATCTGTTTACTTGGAACAATGATATAAAATTTAATTTCACTGTACTATTACTCTGTCAGATTGTACAAATCTTCTAGAAAACAGGAAAAAAAAAGATCCCTTTCATCTGAAATGCATAAACATGATTGTAAAAAATCATTAAAAGATTAGATTGTAAGGCTGGTACAACACTTGGTATCTTGCATTCAAGCTTTATTGAACAAGTTCCTTGGAGATAAGCATGAATCAATGTTGAAGTTGTTGGTAGCTTGGATATTTTAGAAAAAATCACAGAACAGCTGAGTTGAAAGGGACGTCTGGAAATAATCAGGTCCACTCCCCCCACCACTATTCAAAGCAGGGTCAGTTAGAGCCAGTTGCCCAGGACTGCGTGCAGTCCAGTTTTCAGTATCTCCAGGGACAGAGACTCCATTGCCTCTTCAGTATCTCCAGGGACAGAGACTCCATTGCCTCTCTGGGCAACCTCTTCCAGGGTTCAACCACCCTCACCGTAAAGAAGTGTTTTCTTATGTTCAGATGGAATTTCCTCTGTTTGTTTGTGCCCATTGCTTCTTGTCCTGTCACCAGGCACCACCTCAAAGAGTCTGACTCCATCTTATTCACACCCTCGCATTAGGTGTTTATAAACATGGATAAGCTCCCCCCCCCGAGCCTTCTCTTCTCCAGCCTGAATGCTCCCATCTCTCTCAGCCTCTCCTCATATGACAGACACTCCGGTCCCTTTGTCTTCTCTGTGGCCTGTCGCTTGACTCACTGCAGTAGGTTTTCATCTCTCTAGTACTGGGGAGCCCAGACTTGGACCCAGCACCTCAGACGTAGTCTCACCAGGGCTGAGTAGAGGGAAGGATCTCCTCCCTCAACCGGCTGGCAATGCTCCGCCTACTGCAGGAGGCTGTTGGCCTTGCTGCCTTTGCCACAAGGGCACATTGCCAGCTTATGGTCAGTTTGTTGTCCACCAGGACCCAGGTGTGCTTTCTGCAAAGCTGCTCTCCAGCTAGTAGGGCCCCAGCATTTCCTGGTGCATGGGCTTAATAGCTCCAGGTGCAGGACTTGGCACTTGTTGAACTTCATGAGGTTCCTCTCTGTCTCCCTCTCCAGCTGGTTGAGGTCCCACTGAATGGCAACCCAACCATCTGGTCAACCATTCCTCCCAGTTTTGTATCATCAGCAAACTTGCTGGGGATGCATTCTTTCCCATGATTCAGGTTTTTAATGAAGATGCTCAACCATATGAGCCTCAGTATCAATGTCTTGTGCATACCACTAGTGACTGGCCTCCAGATGGACATTATGCTGCTGATCACAATCCTCCGAGCTTGGTAGTTCAGCCCATTTTCAGTCTACCTCATTACCCACTGATCTAGCTCGTTCTTCATCATTTTCTCTATGAGGATCTTATGGGAGACAATGTCAAAAGCCTTAGTAAAGTAGAGATAAACAATCCACTACCCTCTCCTCATCCACCAGGCCAGTCTTCTCATCATAGAAGGCTATCAGATTAGTTAAGCACTATTTCGCCTTTGTAAATCCATGCTGAGTACTCCCCTGATCACCTTCTTGTCCTTCATGTGTCTGGAAATGTTTTTTTAGGATTATTTGCTCTCTCACCTTCCCAGGGATCAAGGTGAGACTGAAAGGCCTTTAGTTCCCCAGATGCTCCTTCTTGAAGATAGGACTGACATTTGCTCTTTTTCAGTCAAGAATCACCCCCAATTGCCATGACCTTTCAAAGAGATAGAGAGCAGCCTTAGTGACATCAGCCAGCTCCCTCAGCACTTGTGGGTGCATTGCATCAGCACCTATGAGCTTGTGTATGTCCTGTTTGTTCAAGTGTTCCCTAAACTGATCCTCCTCCACCAAGAATAAGTCCTTGTTCCACATTTCCGTTCTCGTCTCTTGAATCTGCCTGGGATTCCTGAAGGCTGGTCTTACCAGTAAAAAACGAGGTAAAGAAGGTATTCAGTATCTCTGCTTTTTCTGTGTTCTTTGTGACCAAGGCCCCTGCCCCATTCAGCAGTGGGTCCACAATTTCCCTTCCCTGCAGCTTATGTGACTGTAAAAGCCCTTCTTTTTGTCCTTCATGTCCCTCACCAGATGCAAATACAGGTGGGCTTTGGCTTCCCTAACCCCATCTCACTTGGATGGTGTCTCTATATTCCTCCGAGGTTACCTGTCCCTGCTTCTACCTCCTATCTGCTTCTTCTTTTTAGTTGACTTTAGTCAGGAGGAGCTTTTTCATGCATGCAGGCCTTCTGCTGCCTTTACTTGATTTCCTGCTTGTTGGGACAAACTGCTTTGAGCTTGGAGGAGGTGATCCTTGAATTCATTAACCAGCTCTCCTGGAGCCCACCTCCCTCCAGGGCCATATCCCATGGGATTCTTCCAGCAGATCCCTGAACAGTCCAAAATCTGCTTTCCCAAAATCCAGAGTTGTAATCCTGATTTTTGCCTAGTTGTCTCCTCTCAGGATCCTTAACTCTACCATCTTACAGTCACTGCAGCCAGACTGCCTCCGACCTTCACATCCCCAACCAGTCCTTCCTTGTTTATAAGTATCTGGTTCAGCAAAGCATCTCCCCTCATCAGTTCCTCCATCACCTGTGCCAGGAAGTTGTTGTCAGTGCAATCCAGAAGGCTCCAGGTTTGCTTCTGCTCTGCTGTGTTGCCCCTCCAGTAGATATCAGGATGGTTCAAATCCCCCATAAGGACCAAGGTCTGTGAAAGTGAAGCTTCTTCCACTTGTCTGAAGAAGACTCAACTGCTTCTTGATCCTGATCATGTGATTTACAGCAGAACCCCCACCACAGTGTCACCCCTGTTGGGCTGCCCACTAATGCTGGCCCACAAGCTCTCAGCTGACCCCTCACCATCCCTGGGCAGAGCTCCAGGCATTCCCACTGCTCTCTCACATAGAGGGCAACTCCCTCTCCTCACTGTCCCAGCCTATCCTTCCTAAAAAGCCTGTAGCCATCCATGGCAATGCCCCAGCTGCATGAGCTATCCCACCACACATCCATGATCCCAATAAGATTGTAGCTGTAACTGCATGCAGACCTCTTAATTCCTCTGATTTGTTTCCTATGCTGTGTGCATTAGTGTATAGGCACTTCAGAGAGGCACCTCAGTATGCCGATCTCCCTAAAAGGGCATGAGAGCTTTCCCCCTAAAGTGGTCCCACAGGTGCTTCCTTTTTTTACATACATATGCTTGGGGTGATTCTGCTTCAACTATGTTTTGTTGATTAAGAGGTCCCTTCTGTTCACATCGCCCTAGACCCTTTGCTTGCAAACTTCATCCAGTACTTCCTCACTTGATCATTGGTCATTTCGTCCCTCCCATGCGGTTCCTAGTTTAAAGTCCTCCTTATACCAGGCTGGCCAGCCTGTTGGCAAAGGTACTTCTGCCTTACTTTATCGGGTGGATTGTTTCTTGTTAAAGATATTTTATAATAAGGCTGTACCTTTTTTTTTTTTTTTTTTAAACAGGAAGAATACCTAATTTCTAAAAACATCATCCTTTAATAAAAATAGACAAACAGATCTGATCTTCTGTTTTCTCTGTATCATCCTCCATTTTGTACAGATGATTTGTACCTGCTTAGCTGTCTTCCCTTTTGTCAAGATTTTGGCTTCTTGGTTAATACAGATAATTTTTTATGCCTGTAAAACTCCACATGCCAACATACATAGGAGAGGATTGTTTCTGGTGGGATTAGTAAGCTGTTTTTTCATTAATAGTTCAAGTAGCCACAATATCTAACATATAATGGGGATCAATTTTCTAACTTTACTAGGCTTCTATTTTTACACGCTTACAAAGCAAAAGACATTCACAAAAAGATTTAATCAAAACTGACTCCTTTCAAAAAAATTCCAAAGGCATTATAAACTTTGCACAATTTTTCCCATCCATAAAAAAAAATAGAAAAGTTAAGAAAAAAACTGTAGAAAAATATTTTTTCCAGTTCTTAAAAAAATGTATCCTAGCATTTTATTATGATTCCATTTTTAGCCCTTGAATTGTGTAATTAAGTTTTAAAGTTATCTTTTTCTAAAGATAAAATCCTTACCATTTGCATACATTTCTCTACCACTGTAGCTGCTTTCAAGAACAAATTACATTGATATGATTTAGTTACCTCTGCTTGCTGCTTTTTGTAGGATTGTCTGTTTATTTACCTGTCTGGACACTGCTGGAAAAATGCTGTTATCTGCTGCAGGAGAACTGGCCAGCAATCAGGTCTGTTTTCAAGCACACTGATTAATGGATGAGGAGTGTTTCTGAAAAACAGTGAAATCATATTTGGATCCGTAATGCAGAAAGTGAGCATGCAACTAGCCACAAATAAAATCAGCTGTAGAAACAGACAACTTAACCCCCTGCCATTACTAACGCCATTACTAGCTTTGCCAAGACCGTCATACGATAAAAAGACAATATTCACAGGATCTTTGGGAAACAAAATTAAACTTGATTGCTTATTCAGAAAGTCTGGGTCCACAGGTACAAGTCTCCCATCCCTGAAGCTAACCACAGTGACTGTTCCTCAGACCTACCATTTTAAATCTGCTCTCAATTTTTTTTTTTTTTTTTGGAATTTCATGCATGTGAGCTCACAGAACAGCAGATCTGGAACACTGCAAGTGAAGAAGCTGTTAGGTTTCATTTAAATTCTGTTAATTATATTATTGTGACTGATGTAGTTGAATGAACCTTTTAGAAAGGATTTATAGTGGTGTTTTTGTTTGTTAATGTTTTTTTAAAAACCTGTTAAGAGAAGAAAGCCCAAGAGCTGAGGCATATCGTCTATTACAGAAGACAAACACAAACATACATTTAGACATGCTCATATATAACAGCATTGCATCAAGTCACAAGGGTCATTACGAGCAGTACTAAGCAATCCCAGTTTCAGGTGATGCAACTGAGATCTGCAGGAGTCCCATATCTTCAAAAAAATTAAATACACATAAATATCAGACTAACAGTTCTTTTTTTCATTAAAGAGTGTAGCTGAATTACATAATGTGATGATGCCTTAAGGCTTCTCTTAAGCGAGCTAGAGAGGCAATACCCATCTGCTGTAAACAGGACACCTTAGAGATATGCTACACCCATAGATCTTTTTCCTGAAAAAAAAAGATCTAATAGACAAATATGTTTAAACTAAATGAAGTGCTGCCTATTATGCTACTTTAGCATTCTCAATGTTATTGTTATTAGAATTCTGGGGAACTAACTGGGTTGACGGTTAGTCAGACAGTAGTAAGCATCACCATTAGCTGAATGAAAAGTCTGATGAGTTTTGCAAGCTGGTTACAGAATATTTTTCGTACTTAATTCCTCTTGTTTTCTTCAAGATCTGGTCAGAATAAAGCTACCAACAAAGCAAACTGCAAACATTGCTCTTTCTACTTCAGTAGAAGACTACAGACAAATATGACACACTGAACTCTGTAGCTGTGTAATTTAGGTAACAGCGCTGACCTGAAGGTTATTTAGATTCTGCAATAAACTTCTTTTAATAAAAATCTCAAAAATACTTGAAGTGAAAGTAACTTTTGGTGAACTCTTTCTCTCCAAAAGGTTCAAACTGCACTGGATCTTACAGTGCGAAAATGGGGGAAATCTTGTTCTGACTTACAAAACAGTTTGCCACTGAAGGATATTCACAAAGCAGAAGGTTTTGGTAATATGCTTTTAGCCATCAAAAAATAGCTTTTATTTATTGAGGGAGACATAATTGCAGTGCTCAAGACATCAGCACAGACACAGCTGGTCTAACTCAAGAGGATATTTATAGATAAAACTTGTTAGGAAGAAGGCTAAAACATACTCAGGTAATTTCTATTTAGGCATGAAGGCAACTGTGCCTTTAAACAAACAGCATGAAACCCTCAGGAATACAGTCAAATCAGATAAAGAAAACTGTTGCTAAGTCATCCCATATATATACACTTTAGAACCTGTACACTACTAAGACTCAAAAGTATAACCAAAGATCTTTTTTCACTATCTCCAAGAAAGTTTAAAGACAGCAAATAATGCTAATATATTGCTATAGTATGTAAACAAGAGCATGTGAACATTCTCAGGAAGAGGACTCAAACAGCAGAACTAATAATATTGATAACAAAGAAAAACCGCAGATAATGACTGAGCAAAAACATTCAGTATCTGTATGGATTTCTGAAACTGAGAGCTATTAAGAGGCTATTATGCCTAAAGACAGAAGGAAATTTAGCAATAGAACCTGATAGCTAGACTCTGTTCTTATGTCTGCCACCTCTTTAATGAAGTTTAAAATGGAGAGTACTTTAACATATTGTATTTAAATCTTTATAAAAATACTTTAATTAGTAGCTTTCAAGCTATTCAGGCAGGTAATAAGAAGAAAACAAGTTAAATTTGGAAGTGATCTCGTGCTAAGATAATGAGACTATACATACACGCAGGAGAAGGAAGTAAAAATAAAGTAGCTGGACAAGTTCTTCAGGAGCAGATGTCCAGATTTCTACCTGGATTAACTGAACAGTTTGTAAGCCAGTGCCATTTTAGCATTTAAAAAGAATCATATGGACCAAAAAGGGGAGAGAAATGTAAAAAAATAATGAATTCGGCTTCCTAACCATTCAGCAGCCTGAAAGCACATAATTTCATGTACTTAATGATTCTTGTTCTAACAAACAGAACATTAGATGGCATACTCTTTGGAATTGCCAAAAACACTCTTGAAAGCAGGATAAGCACCTTCACTTAATGGGTATGGAAGAAAAAACAGTGGTCACAGCAGATTTCAGTCTCAGAGCTGTAGTCTTTTGCTGCCTGTGACTGGGATAATTCCAAGAGTTACAGATGACAACTTATTTCAGCATTATATTCAATGTAGGGGAAATTTACATTAGCTCTCTGGGCAACCTGCTCCACTGCTCACAGTGAAATGTTTTTTCTTATATTCAGTTAGAACCTC
This sequence comes from Apteryx mantelli, assembly GCF_036417845.1. Classification (NCBI taxonomy): domain Eukaryota; kingdom Metazoa; phylum Chordata; class Aves; order Apterygiformes; family Apterygidae; genus Apteryx; species Apteryx mantelli. Next base: position 24,954,189 of record NC_090020.1, on the reverse strand, counting down.
CTCTATTTCAACATACACTTTCTGCCCATCATTCTTCCACCAAACACCTCAGTAAAGAACCTGGCTTTGCACTTGTGGTAACCTTCTTCTCAGTGCTTGGATGGGTGCTGTTAGGTCTCCCCAAAGCAATATCTCAGACTAAACAGGCCCAGCTCCTTCACTGTCTCTGCACAGTGCATATGCTTCAGCCCTCTGACAATCCTAGTATCCCTCCACTGAACTCACTCCAGTTTATCACTTCTTTCTTGTACCAGGAGACCCAAAACTGGACACAATAAGGTGTCATTTAACAAGCACACTAAGTAAAATACACAATTATTTCCCTCAATTTACAGGCTAAGCTGTCCACACTTCAAGTACGTTTTCCGAAAACTGGAGAAGTTTAGAGGACAGCCATTAAGAACAATTAAAGGATTGGGAAAATACATATCTCAGTGTAAGCCCAAGCTATTAAGGATTAGATTAAAGGATAAGTGTCATAGAAGTCTAAGCATCCTCATAGAGAACACAGATTTCATACTGCCTGTCAAGCAGTATGAAAAAACTGTCAAGCTAGGAAACAAGAACCAGAAGCTTGGATTTGAAACTGGCAAATTCAGAGTAGAAAAAGAGAATGAAATTTCACTGAAGAAAATCAGGCATTAGAACAGTTTACCAAGCACAGAATGGAATTCTTTGCACTGGATTCTCCCTCTGTTGCTCAGTTTTTCCTCCAAACAGGTGTGTTCCTATTCAAGCAGATAAAGAATTTCAAGTAGGGACTTTCAGAAAGCTGGCTGATGTGCTGGAGTATTTGCATCATGTTCAGAAAACAGATGTTAATTAAGACCATAAACTGTCCATATATTACAGATCTGTCCCTCACTTCTAGTCCAGCACCTCCTACATTCACTTCTCTAAAATTTGTTTACTTACCTACACGGCCTTCATGATGTCCACCTTCCTTAATTTTGCAAATCTTTTGTTAAAGTGCAGAGTCTCTTACGATCTGTGTACAAAGGCTGGAAAAGCTAAAGCTAATGCCCCTTTGCAACTTTTTAAGACAACAGCATGCAAGACACAAATGTGTTGACTCTCTGGTACTGGAGACCAGCAGAATCACAGACAGAAGACAGGATCATTTTTAGGGCAGCAAAATAGGAATATTATTCACGTATCATGCTGGGACTTTGAAAGAACATAGCCCTGTAAAGCCATACAGAGTTACAGCACTTGCTTATTTCAAGATCTTTGTTAAAAGAACTAATCACCTTTCTGAATTAGAAGAAAATATTAATCATCTAAATGCTGCTGTGATACTAAAGTCAGTAGAACCCTCATAAAGTAGGAGCATGTAACGCTACAAATCTAAAATTAAAATGGCCTAGTGTCCAGAATAAATAAGCCTTTTATGTACAGATTTTGTGTCTTCTGAGACTAATGTGACTGCACTGAGGTGGATGATAAAAAAAACCTAAGCTCTAGAGTGCCTAGTGATTAATAATGAAACATGAAAATGTGCAGCTCCCCAAAATTCCACTTGATAATGCTATTAGTGGTAGGAAAAGTGAAATGTGTATATGGAAATTTATTTTCAACCCTAAGTAAAGCATTGCTAGCAGAGCACTGTAAGATGTATATCTTTAAATGATATAAAAATGCTACTATACTGATCCCACTGGCAAGGACTTATGATAAAGTGAAATGAACAACTAGATTCAACTATCCACATGCAAACTCATGAGTGTCTAGGGAGAGAAAGATTAACCTTATGCTGGGCAACAATAAAGCAAAAGTTATTTTTAACCTTTAAGTCAACTCAAACTTCTTGCTTTATCTCTGAATGCAGGAGAATTACAATTTGATTTACATCATCAATTCAGTGACAGATTGCTTTTTCTGTCTGAGGAAACAATGTCTGTAGTTACCATGCATTTTCATGTATACAGCTGTGATTCTGGTCCTTTCAGAAACACAGCACAGCACTTTACTCCATCAGATATGCATTTTTAAAGTATTTCTGCTTGCTTTGAATTTTGATTTCAGAGTGTTGGTTGTAAGCCGATAAGACATGGGAGGTGCAGCTTTCCAGCATTTAGACAATAAAAAACATGCATGGTGAATCACTAAGAATAATGTAAAATATAAGTTCATTAAAGCAAATGTTAATAACTTTCAGCAAAAATGTATAGCCAAAGTTGTGTTTTAGCCTGATAATGCTGAAAATCTATTTCACGTAATTAAGTATTCTCCATGAATGCATTTACTGTATTTCTTGTTACAATTATTCTCCCACCCGTGAGGCTTTAGTAGAGATATGACAAAATTCAGTTCAAGATGGCAACGGTGAAAAATAATTATTTTTTGCATCACAAATGCGTTTAGCAGTTAGAATCCTACATTTTATCTCTTCACTCATAAAACACACATTCTCAGGCCAGGGGAACACCTGGCTGAAATCTGAAATGCATGTTATCTGCCTTATATTCCCCCAAATTGATCAAACACCAAAAATAATAAACCTACTGTAAAATATATCAAACACATATCAAAGTCTTCTTTTTTATCATCAAGCATGTTATCAGTACAAACTGATTACTGGCATAACAAAGTGCAAGACAGTTCTAAGTAAAATGCAGCTCCCTGTACGAGAAGGATTTGGGATGGGGGAAACTTCTCCATTCATGAATGTTTTAACAGAAAGGTAAATGCATGCTATAATCCACCTGGACTGATAACGCTGACAAGGCTTACCATAAACATCTCACCTCCCTGCTCTCCTGCTCGATGCAACTTGAGCTTAGGTTACTGGACAGGTATGTTAATATGCATATGAAATCAGCAGACCTTTACGTCAGATAAGAGAGATAACAAAGCCATAGGGAGCACCCAATTCTAGTGCATAGTGAGACCAACCTCCAGGCTACTTCTGTCTCTGCTACAACTGGTCCCAACCTCAGAACAACAGTGCAAAGCAATCTATATGCCAATTTAAAAACTGCATCACTCATTTTACACATCTTTAAAAAAGACCTGCATATTTGTTTTGATATTTCACCATCTTTGGAATATTAGTCCTTCCTCCCCGCCAATTCCCCCCCCCCCCCAAAAAAAAAACAAAACACAACAGAGATAGCTAAAGAGCTTACTAAAAAGGATTAGGGAGACCAAAACTAAGTGACAAGCAAGGCACAGTTTTCTACCAGTTTAATTGGGTCAAATGAACATTTCCTGCTTTTTGTAAAAAATAAGGATAATCCCTTCTCTATTTTCCAGTGTTGATTAGAAAGTGGAGAATCATAGCATTAAAATTACAGAAACTTCCCCAAAGAAAATGAGATAAAAGAACTAGACAAATCCCCCAAATTACAAGACATTATTTTCTCCCATTTCTTTCCAAGAACAGTTCATGACATTACATAATCTCAATGAGAAACTATATTTAAAAATAATAATAATATTGTCTAGAATTAACATATGAAAGGCATTTTTAATTATTACCTTGTAATATTAAAAATGTCCTAAGAGAGATGACAATAGCAAACTACTTTAGAACACTTTCAATTCTCCATTGATGATTTCTGTATGGAATACTTATGCACTGAGTTGACACCTTATTATATGGATAATTACAATAGGATGGTACTATTTGTGAGTATTGTATATATTCTCATTTTTCTTTCCAAAACTAAGTTTTAATGACTGCTTTGCAATAACCCTAGGAGCAATACAGTAATTAGCTAGAAATAAGCTATAGTACTTGATAGAAGTAAACTATAAAAAATTGTTATGTAACAAGTCATTGAATAAAGACACACCTTTTTTCACACTAGAAATTGAAAGATCAAGTCACAGGGCCTTGATCCATTAGATATTTGAAACATAGTCAAACAGCAAATTTGACTTCTCCCTTCAGTAAAGTTAATTAGAAGCAAAAGGAGAAAACAAAAGCAGGCTGAGTCTAGGACAAGTGTAAGACTGGTGCTTATTTTCAGTTCTCTATTAATTTAAACAGTTTTGAAATGTCAAAATTCACCTTCCTTGTACGCTACCAGTACTTTTTCTTCAAAAAAAGGTCTTTTTTTTGCCTACCTGGGGAGAGGCTGCTTCTACATTCCAGCCATAGTCTACTTTTTCACTGGAGACTGGATTAAGTTGCTTTAACGTAGGCTCTTCCACCAGAAGACTGAATAAACAGTTTGTTTACTACTAAAGGGAAAAAGTTTCCAAAAGAGTTCCATCTCACTATTCTTCAATACCTGCCTTCTCAATTAAAACTGTTCTGTAAAAGCCTAACCTTTGTAGAAAGAACTGATATAGCTAGAAAAACAAAAGTACACCAGATTTCAGTAATGCAAGCCCTGCATCAAGTTCCCCAAAGCTTGTTCCTCTATTTCTTACTATTTTATTTTGTCTAAGTAAAGACATGACTCCTCTTTACCAAAACCTGCCTTTTATATCCTTAAACAAGTACAGCTACAACATTTCTACACTGATAGCTCTTACCTGCATAAAAAAAAAAAAACCTTGAAAAAGTTCATGACTTCTACCAGAGCTAGGATCTTCTCCAGAAGAAGATACAGTGGTGCCTATGAAAGTCAACACTGACTCATGGTTTCTGTAGAGCTTGCTGGAAACACCAAGATGTCCCTTTATGAAGACTGCTATTGCACGACAAGGAGCTCTATGTTAGTAGCTCTGGATGCATTTTGAAATCATTTTTACACAGCAACCTCTTTTATAGTAAAAGCATTTAGAAACCTTACTTTGACAGCAGAAACAAAGCAGAAAAAACAGGTGAGAGGAAAGCAGTCTGCAGTCTACTCAAAATAAAAGTGTCATTAAAGGGACTATCACCATATCATCCAGCTACTACATATGAACGAGTCCTCAAATTTGTTTTTTCTCTCCCACTCACACAGCCCTCCTGTTGCTGTTATCCCCTTTTGAGCTTCTGGCGGCAATCTTATCTCTGTACTATAAAACTCCTTGAAACTTTCAACTAAAAATACACCATTATAAGTTATTCAGGAGTTCTCTTAAACAGAGGAAGCTCAGTTCTGCTGGGACTGTTACCTAAATCATGTTTTGTTTTAGCACATTATGAAAAGAAAGAAACTTAGATTTATTCCAGACCTAGTCCGGTGAGATCCTTAAATATCATAACTAAGGCCTTGAAGCAGTTCCAGAGCTGGATTAAAAATGCAGCAAAACACCTCAGAAAGTTAAGCTTTGGCAATCATACATTCTGGTAATTCTACTTGCTTCACAGCAGTCTTTGCCTTTAATGCTAAAACTGTCTCACTTGTTGTTGCTGGTCCAAAGGAATGAAAAGACTGCTTCAGAGAACATCAGTTCTCGGTATGTTAAGGATCGTTTTAACACTTGCCAAGCATACATAGTGGCGGCTGCGATAAATTACTGATTTGTTTTGTGAGGACTGGGACTAGTAAGACCTCCTCTTTGAGAGATTACTGGCTTATGCTGTTTAGTGTCCAGAGGGACTTGAACTTTGAAGAACACCTTTCCCCCACAATTAGGCATTTATAAAGGTAACAGGCGCTAAGTTCAAAAATGCAGCCTTCCCATCAGGTAGATTCTTTGTCTTCTATGCAGTCACCTTTTTCCTCCCATGAAGTTTGCAAGACTTAGTATCTCTTGAACCTTTACTACTCTACTATGAAATTTTGTCAAAATTGGTTAGCAGGGTCAAAACTACAAAAAAAAGGGGACTAAAGGCCAATATCAACACTGTGTTTTTGCTGGAAATCAGACAAGAAGTTATGAGGGTGTCTACACAAAACTGATGTGAAACTCACCTGATTGCATACAAATTCCAGACAGTCTCATCTCCATCTTTTCCCAGCTGAAGAGCTTGCATTTGTAGTAATTTCCAAATAGTTTTTACCAAACCATGCACATTCCTGTTGGCAAAAAGAAATACATTACTATTATGTACAGAGCTGGATTAGTTGATTCTTACATAAGAGGAGGAACCCAGTCACAAAACTGACACCCAGGAAGACTTAAGTTCTCCTTAAGGACCTCCTCACAGCTGGCTCCAAAATTTTGGCCAAGTCATGCATCCACATGTCTTTTGCTTTTCTTTTTGCAAAATGATGATACTATAGCAAAGATAAGAATTTAATTTATCTCTCTGATGGATTTAGTAGAAGAAAATCATTCCAAAAGTACATTTTCTGTCCCTAATTTGATTGAAATTGGTGTTTTAAAATATGGTAAAACCTGAAAATCAGCTCTTCTCTGAATGCACGTATAAGGGTAAACACCCATCATAGTACACAGAAATTTCAACTATGCAATTGTCTACCAAAAGAAAGCATCTAAATCCCCTACACTGAAAATTACCTCCTCAGAAAGGACTTTGATTATGAATGGACCTATGTAAATTTAGACTTTTAAGTGATAGCAAAAAATCTGAACAAATTTATGCAATTTCTATCTAAGAACACTGAGACTTTACATAGGCACTATTAAAAGAAACTAAGTTTTGACACGTACAGGCTGGACCAGCCTAAATACATCAGCACACTTCTCACAGAGACAATACTTGAAATGTCACCAGCCTCCTCTGATGAGGTAATAATATTTAATCTAAAAGAAAAATCATATGGCTTGATATTTCCCATATACTTATGGCTTGATATTTATCATATACTTCACAGAAAATTCAAAAACGAAAAAGGCAAAGTATTATCTAATTATTGAATCATAATCCCACACTCATGTCATTCATAAAATAAAATGGGAACACACAAACATCACTTTTCACTTTCAGATATTTATTATACTCATCACCACCTCCAAACAGACTTTCCAGAATGAATGTCTGGTGTAAGCTGATAGGGTCCACCATGGAATGACCACAGATTCCACAGTGAATCTTCCTACCAGAAACTGTTCAGATTTGTGCTCCTAATAGTGGCAGAGAAGTATATTCCCTTTTGCTGTGTCTTTTTCATACTCTTGCAAACAGTGCTAGAAAACACTGACCCAGATCAATGCTGATAGAATACAGTTATAAGATGTGCCTGTAATCATTAAAATTACAGGTTGGCATGACACCTGAGTATCAAAACACCGAATGATGATTATACAAGAAAATATAAGGTTAGGCAGAGTCCTCTTGCCAAGCAGCTGAAAAAAGAGGAGCATAGTAGGTTTACTGACCCTAATATAGTAAATAAAAGACACATGAATGGGTATAGAGAGAAGGGGAAAAGTGTTTAACCTTTTAGATAATTTAAGACTAGAAAGAGCCAGTTAAGTGGTAAATCTGATAGCATATCCCTCAATTTCAACAGAGTAACTAGGAAGAGAGAGAAAACAAGCAATAAAACACACAACTAGAAAGCAGGCCTCATTGTTCTGGAATTCCAGTATTTCTGGACCTAATTCCCAGGTGAGATGCAAGGGGGAGAACAGAGGAACAGAACCTGCTTTAGGTTTTGTATTCAATTCCTGAACTAAAGTCACACATTGGCATGACATATTGCCAAGATTTGCTCTCACTGTAGGCATGAATGCTCAGGTGAGGAAAGCATTTTAAGAACACTTATACACGAATATAGTATGGCAATAATTCCTTAGATATTACAATAATTTCATTATTTCACTGGTTTTGAATAAACTAACTTGATTATTTATGCTTATCCACTACTGAATACAGACCACAGAATTTTTCCTTCTACTAAAACAGAAGGGGCCTATGATGATTTCTATCAGCAGAGGAAATCATACTGTCATCATACTGAGAAGAAGAATCTCCCTCAGGATGTTCCCTGAAGCTTAGACTTCAGGAGCCTCAGAAGAAACCAAACATGGACTATAAGAAACCAAATATGGATGATAAGCCAGAGACAAGAGTAGTTTTTCATTTGCATAATAAGCAGATAGTGTGAACCACAAAAAAGTCAACACAGATAAGCACTGGACATGCATACTGGCAATGCAACTTGTCTTCCCTAGCACAGAATTTGATACATCTGACAAAATAAAAAACACCAGGCGTACTAAGCTCTTGCTAAATTCATCATAACAGAGAAGGGAGAGAAGTGAGAACACAAAACAAGTAGCGTTTACCAATAAAACATTCACCTAGCTCCATCCTGTACTGAATGGAGCTCAGTAGTTGCATATGCTTTTCTGTTGGCTGCCAATTTCATGTTTACTTTCTTTCAAAGACACTGTGCACCCAGCAGTGCAAAGCCCCAGAGCAAATCTGCATGAAAACTTGGCAGGGAATAGAATGAAGGAACAGCTGGCTAAGACAAAAAAATGGATCAGCATTGAAGTGAAGCAGTCGGAAACTGTTAGGTTAATCAACTCCTGGGGCTACAGACATATTAAACCTAGAGACCTTTGTGGTTAAGCTATAAAAACTCTGCTTTGCAATCCATAGTGGATGCGGTTTGAATTGTGGCAGCTTGAGAAGAAATGCCAAAAATATAAGTAAAAAAGGTTCCTGGGTGATTTGCCAGCACAGCCAGCACTTACCATAGCAGCCAACATGATGTTGGTCTCGCACATGGATCTGTTTCAAAAAGAAAAAGCTGAGAATGGTGTGGAAATGGGGACAGAGCCAAGCCCCTTAACTCTGCTATACCACAAGTTTGTTTTTAAGGTTAACTCAGTCTTGAATATCCCATTTTACACTTTCTTTTTCCTGAATTACAAAATTGTATTAACATTACATCCCCATGTAAATTGCTGATGCTGCAACAAATGCTTGACTGCACAGGAATTTCACTTTCTTCTTAGTCTGTGAGCCACAGCTAATGAAACTTTCTCTCCAATTATGCCATAGGACTCAGATTCTCATCATCTAAAGCACAGGTTTAACTTCTTGTTAACAATTCAAGTTCTTCCTTTGACCCCAGATTGAACTAGCTGAATTTTGTCCTTTGGACGACAGTAGTCTGCAGAAATTATTCATATTATAAATATATACATATAATTTACAAAAACTTTCCTACAGATCCAAATCCAAATACTGTAAACTCAGCATAGAGTCAGCATCACCATGACAAGATCCTAACTCCAACCCAACTTTGAACAAGTCAGTCACAAGGACAAACAGAATTTTTTGAACATGATCCGATTTCTTCAGAAGTGTTTCACAGGAGTTTTCTCAAACTTAGACTCACCTTTGGCTCAGATGAGAAACCTCAGCCTAAAACTAATTGTGTGAAGGTTAGGAGGACTGAAAAACATATCTTGAATGGCATGGTTCCTACAACCTCCATGCTGAAGCCACCAGCATAATACATAGCAGGTGTGGCATCAATTAGTAGCCTTGACTAAGCAAGGACACTACCATTATTTAGGCAGGAAATAGAAAGGCTTATTACTGAAATCCATACATCTGCCAAAAGTCTGAAGAGAGACAGAAACAGACCAAGGAAAACTTGAATGGAAACATCCTCCCAAAACATCATCTAGCTTCCCATTTGGAAGTTTTATTATGCATACAACAGTTTGCATTCTCTCAGCATGTTGCAAAGGTAGTTTAATTCAAAACACCAATGAGAGATGTTAGCATCATATTTGTAGCATTTTGTAAGAGGAAATATCTTCAGAGTTAGGTAAAGTGATTTATTCTTTAGCAAACCTGGGAACAAATCCAGCATCCCTAATCTCCAGCTAGTGCCTTATGATGACTCCAGGTGACCAACTGGTGATTTGGGCTGATTAGGAAGTTACTTCCCCTCTCCCATACCATGATGGAGGTCGCTGCCATTTTCTTTCCCCTTTCCCATGAAAGGGGCAGCAAAACTAGGCAGTGCATTGATTTCTGAGGTGCTACAGTTCAAAGTTCAGAGTATTAGCCTAACCTACCACCAGTTTCAGCTTCCATGATGGAATGGTCTATGAATTCTTATCTCAAGAGACAGACCCACACAGCCACTGCTATGATGGTAGCAACAGCCTTTGGCAGAAGGGCAAGGCAAAATTAGCCCTTAATGCCAGGGCCTGTGGAAGATGCTCTCATCCACAGAGCCGCACCTCTTCCACTACATGTATAAGGCAAACAGCAAAAGGAATGACAGAATCCAGCAAACACACTACCTGGCCGAGGGAATTAAGTTGAGAGCTCCATGAAGAACATAGCTGAGATCAGCGTGTTTCTCTGCAACAAGTGTCACCAATCCTTCAGAGCAGGCTGTTCTCAGGGTCACATTCTCACTGCAGCACTTTTCCCAGAGCAAGTTCAGAGCCGGAGTCTGAAATCAAAATAAGAAGAAATAAGCAACGAGAAGGCTGACATGAATTTCTCTGTGTTCATCTCAAAAGCACTTTTAAGTAAAGCCCTACTCAACAACTTCTTCTGAAGTCTTATAAAGCACAAAAGAGGAAGCTGCGGAACTCATCTGTGACCAAAGAAAGGCCTTCCTGAGGACAGGTCCCAAGTCTGCTGTCCCCAGTTGCTTATCCCAGCAGTAGGGACAGGAGTCTCTGAGGAATAATAAGTCATAAGAATTTTGCAACGTGGCCTATTCAGGTAAACTAGCAGTAACTTTAGTTTCCCTAAAAAATTAGGCTGTAATTTGAGATAGTTCAGGAACTGTTGTAAAACTGAACCACATCTACAACAGGGTGTAGCGCAAACAGCTATGGGTGGTATACAAAGAGCTATCCAAAGGCAAGCCATCTCTATTCATCAAATGAAGCCCTCAGTTCTCTCCACTTGCTGGTAAATGCAAAGATTTGGCAGTATCCTTCAAACCTACTACTTATTTTGATGCTAAACTTGCATTCACAGGATCGATGTTTGGTGACTTAGTATGTTTCAAGAGGAGAAACAAGCAAAATATTTTTAAACAACTGAACACTGAAACTGTACTGAAAAAAGGAGCATGGAATGTGTAAGTGGAACCATTTTATTTTATTAATATTTTAGAAGCTGTTACTGGTTTTCTGTTCAATAACTGTCTGGGTAGTAGGGGGAAGCAGAAGTGGGGGAGAGAGGAAGGAGGAGTCACCTTCTAGCTCAAGACAGAATGATATTTGTGAATGTGATCATGAACATTAAGGGAACTTCTATTAGAAAAACTATGCACCTTCAGCATGTCCTCATATCAAAATTTGGCTTTTTTCACATTTGGTTTTGGGTTTGTTAGTTTTTGGTTTTCAGACTGGGGGAAAAAAAATCCATAAAACTCCTTTTTCTGCTCATTTCTGTACAACTCAGCTTTGGGAGAGGAAAAAAGAGAAGGAAATCCTAACTAATCCCTCTTCTGCATTACTTTGACACTTGGAAATGTCAGCTTTTCATATGCCTCTCTGTTAACACGAGAGACCTCCACTTAACCAAGCTTGACCAAACCAAAGGGAGAAGTACACACTTGCATCAAGCTGACTCCAAAGAAAGTATGAGCTCTACTAACATGAAAGAACAAACACCAATGCTGATATGTGAAATCCAACATGTTTTGAAATTTTGATAGAAACATAAAAGAATTTTCTGCTCAAATTTTTCTACTCAAATGGCTCACCATGAGACAGAATCTTCACTCATGGTAATGCAAATATACTTAAATAAAACTCTCTTCAACTGAGCATAGCTAGATGTTAGTATTCGCCAGTCTGATACTATTTAGCATGAAGTAAAACTACTCTTCTGATCTCAGAGATTTACAGTGTCCACCTGTATGCCCAGAAACATATTGTTGAGTACCTTACCTAACTTTCAGGATTTATTAAAATTGCACACTGAAGAATCCACAGAAAAAGGTAAGCATCTATGGACAGGAGAGAAGAGATAGAAATGAAAGAATAGCACAGACCTGGTCGGAGGCCTGTCTTATCTTGCCTGAAGAAACATTTTCTTTCAGTACTGCAGCGATCAGATGAGCCACTGCCTACAAAAGAAAAAGAAATAAAACCACATACAGATCAAATATTATTTTTCATGCCTCCATTAGGAAGACTTTATACCATTGCTGTATTGACAGGATGGCCAAGGAAGATACGGATGCAAGAACTAGAAACAATAGCAAACTTATTGTTTGAAGTGTATTTTAGGGCCAAAAACCTCCATAATGTTGCCATATCACCTTTTACTGTTAGCCTGCTGCACAAGAGAAGCAAGCCTTCACAGGGCTCCACATAAATATAAGGGCCTCTGTGTACAGAACCTCTTTTAAGATTAGAACCAGATACATTAAATTATCTGCAATTCCTGAGTATTAGCTTTAACAGACATTTAAAGCTCCATTACTGTACAGATCTCAGTGTACTTACATGCACTGGCAAATACTGCATCATTTACTACACAAGGCAGAGGAAGCAAGAGAGGTAGTAAAACAGAGCACAGCTAAGCAACTTACCCAAAGTTAAGCAACTTGCCCAAAGTCTTGCAGCACTTCAGCAGAACACTAACCATAAATACACTCTAGTGCTTAGGCACTTTACATATCTGACAGTATATCTATTGCCAGAAATGCTTTATTTACTTTAAGCAGGTGTTTGATTTAAACTGTATTCCTCATAAGCTATACCGTGGCAAAAAGATCACGAAACAAGATTCATACCTGAATTTCTAAGGTCCTCCAAAAAAATGCTGTTCCTTAAACAGGGCTTAAAGAATTTACATTTACATTTGGGATGTAAGATTAAACTTTTCATTCTATTTTAATAGAAGGAATGTCCGATTTCCTTAGTCTGCTTTTAAAAATATAAATGTGGACTGAAATACCGAAGCAGCCTCAAAAGCCTCAGGGTGTTTGAATCTAGGCTTTGGTTTTCTGACTCATCGCTAATGCCTTAGGGCAGGCAAAGCGAAACTGGGAAGCCAACAAGACAAAAAAAATCCAAACCAGCATTTCTGTTTTGTTAGTGTGTAGAGAGACAGGAAGATAGATTATTTTAAATGTTTCCAGGTTCCTTCTCCTTCAGCATTTATTTACACTGCTTTAGATATTAGCTGCTAGCTGGACACAATAAGCAGTAGCACTTTCAGATAACAATTTACATTTCCAGAAAAGATGACACTAGGAACATTCCTAGACTACAAGGACTATGCTTTTCAAAAGTTTGGATACATAATCTGAAAGTGAAAAGTGATGTTTGTGTGTTCCCATTTTATTTTATGAATGACCTGATCTTGACTAAAACAAACAAGCAAACAAAAACTAGTCAGTTTATTCTCTGGGCATCTTGCTGTTGTGAAAACTGAATAAGAAAAAATGGGACAAAGTCAAATAATTCTGTTTCTCTGCAGCTACCCCATTGCAAGAATAGCCACATGCTTCCAACGCAGATTAGATTTATTTTAGTGCACTTAGAAGCAAATCATCTATGATTTTTCTTTTTCTTTTTTCCTGCTCATAAGAGATTTCAAATATAAACTGACATCTGCATCTTTAAAACCATTTTCATTACACTCAAAAAAAGCTTATCAATAGAGAGAAGCTTTTGCAATAACCTATACAGGAAAGTCAGACTGTAGATTAGCCCACTGCATTCCAAGAACCTGATTAATCAGCAAAACCTTTCAACCTACAAAACTATTCTCAACACCCTGAATTCACTGACCCCTGCCTTTGCAAGTTACTTTTCCCACAGAGCAGATGTCTTGGTTGGTCCCAAAAAGAGAAGAGGTTCCTTAGGAAGTCAAATCCTGACCTGATGATAGTTTGAAGATTATGGCATGCTTTTGAGGAGCCACAGAAAACAGGTGGAAGCTAGTGAAATAATCAAAATAACACAAAATCCAGTACTAGCAACCCTTAACGATAAGCAGCTGTAGTGGTAGACCAAAAAAGATTTTAGCAGTACATGCACCCCTTGCAACACTGGACATTTTTCTGCACTGAAAACTGAACTGGTTCAAAGATGCCAAGTGTTACTCATAAAAGTTAGATGATGTGAACTCATCAGTAGTACAAGACATTTTGCTAGAGTTTAGGTGAACTCTAGCTTTCAGGGACATGCCATCCTCTCCTAAATGCCAAGCTGAACAGAAGGGGACCTCTGCATCTCTCTTTAAAACTGGATTATTGTATATCAGTGCAGCCTCAGTTGAAGTGAAAATGCAACAGAGGCATCAGGTTGCACAGACTGTATTCGCATCAACTTCCTCCATCAAACAAGTGGCTACAAGTACTACCTTGAATTCAAAATACATTTCATGGCATACAGTTTTTGAGGCAAGCAAGGAGAAAGACTAAAACAAAAAGGAAGAGAAAGTGGGGGAAGTTAGCTATGATCTTACAGCTCAACAGATACATTTCTGATGCTGAAAAAAAGAGAAATGTCTAAAGCAGGAAAGCTCTGTTTTTAAACAGAGCCTATTACTCTCTTCCTCACTGTCCAGTAAAAGTATTAAGATAAAAACTTTATTTACATGAGAAGGCTTCAGACAGATATGATGGGCAGCCAGTGTATGGATCTGAAAATAAAGGAGTTTAGTCTGCTGATCACAGTGGAGCTCTACATGGTTATTCATCAAGGACTGACAAGAATGCATTAATTCATCATTAGCTCTCACCACACAGGAGAAAATCAGACCCATTCTAAAGACAGTTGTGTAAAGTATTGCCAAGGACTTCAGCCCAACACATGACATCTGGTAACCCCTGGCTTCTCTTAAGATCATAGGGTCATTAAGACCCTATGAAGCATTTGATACCACTTAAACCTTTCAGTCCTGGAAAGTTTCTGATTTCTCTGTAAAGTAGAGTCTTTCCAGGGATGAGCAGTTATATTCAATGTCTGCATTATACAGTTGGTACAATCAGCTTTTCTTTGCAACTTGAGAATACTTGACTTTTATAGGTTCCTGGCTTGGGAGCAAAAAGCATATGGCTTCCTTACCCAGCCAGGCAGTAGGCCTTGTAACAAAGGTTTCACAGACAATTAACATTAAAAAGAAAAAAAGAATCAATTACCTGCGATTGAATAAGCGTATTAGGAAATTCAAACCGTTTCTTGATATCGTCTGACATTTTTGGTTCTGTCATATGACACTAACTCATACTCTGCAAGAGACATTAAAAAAAGGCTTAGGACTAGGCAAGAAAGTATGCTATTTACAGAAAAAAAATACTCAAGATTCATTTTGCACTTAACAGCAGACATAAGCATTAAAGCAGTGATTTTCAAACTCTGGTCCATCAACCTCTAGGAGCTCACAACTACTTCTAAAGAGCTGGTGACTTCTAAGAAAAGCAAGTTTATATATGCCAGACAGCAACTCACATATTTGCATTTCCAGAGGCATACATAATTTCTTTGAAAACTTTAGAGGTCTACAAATCAAGGAATTGAAAGTTACTGCATTAAATAATAAGGACAGAGAATAAGCACATTCATTCTGCAGGTAGCTAAAAAGACACCTCAAAAAGTTAAATAGCTTTCCTGAAGTCATACAAATAACTAAAGTGAGTGGCAGAGATGCAAACTCAAGATTCTTCCATAATCCATTAGTTCATGCTGTAGTTAAAATGGAAACAAAACACTGACGCATTTTTCCCCCTCTGAAGTCCACCACAGCATCTTACTTTACAGGCTTAAACCCAAGAAATGATGAACATCTATTGCTCTTGTGTGAAGAGCAGGTCATCACCAATTCTTAAATCTGGAGCAAATACATTACTGCTTGTGAATAGTTCCATGCAGCACAGCCATATGATGCATGAGGACTGTTCAGAGCTCCTGAAACATGATTTAAAACGTAAAACTCTCCACAAATATTACAAGTATTTCATGCAAAAACAGAAGTAAAACAAATAAGCTTGTGTGATACTGTAAGTGGTAACTGTATTTAGGGGCTGGAACACTTGACAGAAAAACAAATTTTTCAAACTTTCCAAGTTTCTCAGGAAGTTGGTGTATGCAGGCACTCACATGCACACAGGAACCTAAACTGAAGGGAGATCAGAAACCAGCTTGCCTTGTTATACACTGCTGAAACTGGTGGCAAACAGCAAGTACTCAGACATTTCAGTTCAATGTAAACACACCTTCAGGCACATCATATGATGATAAGCCATATGGCTTCTTTAAAATAAAAAAAAAAAAACCCAAATCCAGCACTCCCTGAAATGCTAAATCTTTGCAGTAACCACTCAGGCAAAATATATACACACAGTACTCCAGCTTCAAGATATGCTATTGATGCGGTGAATTAAGAATTTTGCCATTAATTTTGAAAAAGACAAGATCAAACCTGGAAACATGCAAATGCACTACATGCCAGAACAAATTCCATTCACAGCAGGAAATTTAATAATAGTTACCACCTCAGTGAATATAAAATCCTTGGCAGTTATACTGGCAGAATACTCCCTACTACTTGTGAATTACATTTCTGACAATTTTAAGAATAAACCAGTTAACTCCATTCAGGATGATGCATGTATGGGTTTGCATTGGCTTAAAGTATATTTCATTGCATTTTGAGACAGTAGGTATTCATATAATAAACTAACACACATTAAACTAGAGTTAACAGCTTGCTATTTTTGAAAGGAAAAAAATATCAACACAGCAAACAATTATGGGCACATCTAAATTTGTTGAGCATGTCCAGTGGGTCTGAACACATTCAACTTATTTGTATATACAAACTGAGCCACACACAACCCTGGACCTCCTCCAGATTTACATAACAATCTGCAACATAATGGAAGGTTCCCACCCGGACATTTTTTTTTTTTATTACACACTAGAATTATACATTACCAGCTGGCAAGTAATTTTTTTTATTCATGTGAAAAGAAGAAACAGTAGGAGATCATTAGAAGCACACTACCTTCATAAGCTGCAAAAATGAATTATTCCAGGCAGACTAGGAATCTATTCTTTCCTATTAGAAACAGCTCCCCAATTTAAATTGGTCTATACCAAACCTCTGCAAGATATTTAGAATGCAATACATGAATCAGCAGAAGTTAATGAATTTAAAGACCATCTAAACTGTCCTCCAGTCTTCAGCATCCATCCTCAGTGATGGCACTTGCTTGTGTGCAGAGAACACCTTGCACTTTTATGGGATTACTTGATAATTCAGGCTGTAAGTGACTTCAGCAGATCTCTAGTCCAACCTCACACTCAAAGCAGGCTCAGCCATGGCGGCAGAGCAGGCCGGTCTGGGCTTTACCCAGTCAGGGCTTGACAACCACTGAGAACAGAACCAGCACAACCTCTCTGGCCCAACTCCACTGCTGGACTGTCCTTGGGGGGAAAAGTTTCTTGCCATCCCCACTGGAGCCCCAGCGCTGCCTGCATGCTGGCTGTCCTGGTCCTGCTCCACACAGGCTCTGCCAAGCCTGGCTACATCCCCCTGACACCCTCCCCGTTGGTGCCGGAGTTGCTGTGTGGCGCCCCGAGGCCATCCCTGCTCCCAGAGAGCCAGCCTCAGCCTCTCTGGCCTGAGCATGTATTGTCACGGCTGTGGGCAAGACCATGCGTTCATCCTTGTTGAATTTTGTGAGATTGCTGTCAGCCTGTTCCCCCAGCCTGCCAAGGTCCATCTTAATGGCAGTCAAGCCGTTGAGTATATTGAGTGGTACACCCAAATTTGTGTCCAGCACCTGAAACTTTATTAGAATGCACTGTCTGCTCCTCCAGATCACTGATAAAGATATTAAACAGGACAGATCCCAGGACAGACCCCTACAGTACCCTACTTGAGACCAGCCTCCAGGCAGAGTAGAACTCATTAACCACAATGTTCAAAGTTCAATCATCTAACCAGTCTGGGTTTGCTTTTTTTTTAATCCATCTGGTTGCCACCCATTCAGGCTGTAACATCTTAACTTTGATACAAGAACACCATGGGAGACAGCGCTGAAAGTCTTGCTGAAGTTGAGGTAAATGACATTCACTGCTCTCCCCTTGACCACAAATCAAATCATTTTATTCTTTACTAAAGGCAATCAGGTTGGTCAGGCATGATTTGTCCTTGGTAAACCCATGCTGATTGCTTCCAGTCACCTTCTCTTTCATGTGTATAGAAATGGCCTCTAAGAGGATTTGCTCCATAACCTTCCCAGGGACTAAGGTTAGGCTCACTAGCCAGTAGCTTGCTGGATCCTCCTCCAATCACCTTCTCCTTCATGCACCCAGAAACACGCTCAAAGAGGACTTGCTTCATGGTTTTCCCAGGGACTGAAGTGAGTCCAATATGCTTGCTGTTCCCCAGGTTTACCTTCTTGCCTTTTTTGAAGATGAGTCAACATTTGCATTTCTCTAGTCATTGCAGACCTTCCTCAAACTCCTAAACCTTTCAAAGGTGATAGAGAGCAACCTTGCAAGGGCATCGGCCAGCTCTCTTTGCACCTTGAAAACATCTATGCTTTCCATGTTCAACCTATTACTATTAACGTAGCAGCAGAAGCTCTTTTTGCTGTCATCAACATCCCTTGCAAGTTTCAACTCCAACTGAGCTTTGCTTTTCTAACACCATCCTTGTATACCCAGGCAACGTTTCTAAATTTTTCCTTTGTAGCCTGTTCCTGCTTCTGCCTTCTGTCTGCTGCCCTTTTGCACTGGAGCTCCCTGTTTAACCAAGGTAGTCTCCCATTATATCTAGCTGGTCTCCTGAGTTCTTGTAAGTGAAAGATGTTTTGCTTATAGTCCTGCCTACTTTCCTGAGCTCCTCTGACCTTCAGAGCTGCCTCCTATAGGATCCTGCCACAAGTTTCCTGAGTAAGCCAAAATCTGTTCTCCTGAAGCTCAGGATCTGTACTCTGCTACTCTCTTTCCTCACTCTCCTCTTTCTGCACTCTACCCATTTTCAGCTAAAGGCACCAGATGGAAATAACATCACAGAATGGAATGAGAGAGAAAGCTGCATCCTCATCTAGACAGATGCTTGTGCTGTATCTGATCTGAACTTTATAATTGGGAACCTGACCAATCAGAAATAAAGAGGCCACCCTGTGCATCACTGCAAAACTTAGATGGCAATGGAATTGTAAAACGTTGTAAAAATGCAGGAATCCACTGCCTCCAACTCTAACAGTATTTTTTCAAGAGCGGGTTAGAAACACAATAGTATTGGAAACCTGACAAGCTAGAAATCTCATGCTTTCTACAAGGAGAACTTCAAGTACCACAATGATGTTACCAAAGCACTTCTGTCCACGCTAAAAGGCTCTGCCAAGGATTTACCTACATGCTTAATACTAAGCAAGGAAGGTTTTCTTTCTTTAAAAACTACATAGAAGAATTAGAAACTATAAGATATATGGAAGAAATACACCTGGCTCTGTAACACTTAATGGCCAAGTACTATGAGCAGAAAAAAAACCCCAAACAGACTAAAACTTATTTTAAATAAATTGTTTTATTATGACATTTCCCAAGGGGGTTTTGCACAGAGGGCAGAAAGTTTTTTATCTCAGTTACATAATAGAATAGCTCTCTTAGTCACTAAGCTGTTATTTGAGTGCTATAATTTTGTATTAGTACAATACATACATTAGGTGTTATTTTATATTCCTGCTAACCTATAGGAATAATGTCATACTTATTCATCTGAGCAAAAATACGACCTCCTTCTCACAGTGGATTATTCACACTTACATCCTCTCTGCTGACTCTGAGACCCCCCAAGGAAACAGATCATGTAAGACACCTCCAGTGCTGTCAGAGTTCCACTAACATTTCACCCTTCTGAGAAAAAGAGGGGAAAAGTTCACAGATAATATTTAGTGCATTTAGAATCACCAAAAGAAAAACCTTAAAGAAGTGGTTCCCAATCAAAGGGCTGTGGTTACTACCCTTTGATAAAATACATTTTACTTTGAAAGAACACATTTAATATTCACGTTAGCATTTGGAGGCCCACCAAACTTACCAGTCCAACACCACAAACAAAAAATGGTTAGGACCTGCTAAACTAAACACACCTCCCCATGATGCCATTTATTCATCTATATCCCACTTTTCAGTGCATCATTTCTGGTCCTCCCCTTGCCAGATAACTTCCATAGAAACATCATACAACCATTTGTGCACTCTGAGAATGATGCTATAATCAGACAGCAAGACGGTAAGAGCAGCATGTCTAGGAGAAGCACAGCTGCTCTAGGTCGGAACTGAGCACCTAAAGATAGGCAAAATCATGCAGCAGAAGATTCCAATCATAAGATATAAATCAGAACCTCAGCAGTATCTACACCTGGAGTTTGTAAAACATCTGCTTTTTCATCCCTGCATATCAGTTGCTAACAATACCACCACTACAAGGTGGGGTTAAGAAGAATATTTTTCAAGCAAAACAGCGTGACCGTGCACTAACTTTGGAGTCAGCTATGCCAAACCACTGGCTTGTTTCCTTAACATGCAAAAAGAAAAGGAAGACATGTCTGTGTGGAAAATTCTTATTAGTAAGGTTCAGCCTAAGCTCACTTGTTCTTAACTTAATTTCTTGCATTCTCAGCATTGAATTCATAAAAGCTATCAAGGTTAGGTCAAAACTTTAAAACTGTAAAAAGAAAGAAAGAAAGCAAAAAGGGATTTTTCTTTTTCAGTTCAGATAGCTACTTTATTCAGGGACCTCTTCCTATTAATCAAAAAAACAAAAATACACTGAAGTCTGATCTGTTTCCTCAGTTTTAGAAACTCTGATTACCGCCTACTGTTGTCAGCATGCCAAGGCACTACTATAAATAGATATTAGCATCAGTATTTCTTGCAACCCCCTTCTCTCCTTCCCATGAATGGCACAATTGCCACACAATAATCCCAAGAATTGGAAAAGCAACAGCAGAAAAGTTTCCTATTTTTAGCCGTATTTTACCACAAAAACCTGGAGGGCCACAGCATGTCAGCTTACCACGGTCTCTATGGCCTATCAGCACCTGCTCTGAAAACTACTTAAAAACTTTACCCCAGCTTGTGACATTTGGGACAGCATTTGGTCCCAAAAAGAAAAAAAAAAAATCACATACACCTAACAACTTGTTTTAAAGTTCATAATTCTCAAAACACTGTATAACTTATTTCCATGTTACACCTGTCAGAGACCATTAGTGTTATACAAAATACTGTTCTTGCAAAGTAAGCAGTATCACCCTAAAACAAATCCATCCCTATCCAGAACTGATTCCACATGAAAAGTTTTATCTCAATTCTCCCCCCTGCCCCTGAAAAAAAGATATAAAACTTACATAGGAATATTATGAAAAGGAATAATTATCTTGCAGATTCTTACAGCAGTCTCTTCTAATATGCTGCAAAGGACAGTGACAAAATAGCTTGGTCTCAGTCAGGATGCTCTGGCCCCTAAACGTCCCCAAAACCTTTCTTATATAGGTCAGCAGCCTCTCTTTTTAGGCTGTAACTAACTACATTTTGCTTGTCCTGACAAGTTTTTGTTTGTTCGTCCTGAGCTGTATTTTACCTATCCTCAGTGCTGAAGAGGCACTTTACATCATCAACTCGGCAGACAGACAGACTTCTGCCCCACCCAAGACTAAAAGAAAAAAGACAAGCTACAGGAAAGGGGCCCTTGTTTGTTTCCCTGGCACAGTTAAATTGAACTGTAAGTGACATAATGTTATTTAAGTACAAGCAATGCTAATGCAGCTGTACCAGACAGTGGTTATCTTGGTATTAGAGCTTACGACCTGGGCTAAATCAGTTTACTGAAAGCAATTACTGTAACATACAAGTTAAGGAAGACTATATAACAAAGCACAGAAATTTTTCATTGGGAGCATTTAGATCACACTTCCCATATTTATTGCTTTTTGCTCATTATTAAGGACCCTTGACTCAACTTGGTGTCCCTACCAAACTGGAGTAGTGAGAATACATAGACTTATACACACAAACGCTCCCGCCACTCTGTTGAATGCGCAAAGCCAACACTAAAGGAGATCTGGAGAAAGTTTTGTTTTACTAGTGCTGCCTATTACAGGAATATATACATTGATATTTGTTAGAAGGGTAAGTCCACTTACTGTAGAGAAAGACAAAGTTGAGAGCTACTGGTGACTGATCTATACCTTAATATTGGTAAAACAAAATCATCTGTAAATGCTAAGAGAAAACAAGAGTTTGTTTTCTTAAAAAGAAGAAATTCCAATAGCCATTACTAAAAGCCCAGTAGTCATTACAGCGCGGGACCTAAACTGCCTGGTTTTGCGCAGCGCCGGGCCATACCCCCAGCTGCGCCCACGCAGGCCTGTGACACAGCGAGCCGCGGAAATGCAAAGGGACAGGCGCGCCAGCCAGCCCCAGCAGCAACCGGCATCCAAACCGCTCCCCAGAACACCCGTCAACGGCCCAAAGGTCGCGCAGGGGCGCACGCGGCGCTTCAGGCCTCATCAAAACGACGGGGGTGGGGGGGAGGGGGGATAAAAAGCTGAGTAACCGTTACCGCGGCCCCCGCGCCGCCGCGGCCCGGCGGCCCCTGCAAAGCCCGCCCCGGCACCGGGCGACACTCGCAACCGGTCGGGCACGGTCACACCCCCGGGCGGCCGGGCCCCGGCAGAGGCCGCGGCGGCGAAGCCCCCTCCCCCCCCGCCCCCCCCGCCCTCACTTCACCTCACCTCACCTCACCGAGCGCGCAGGCCTCCCCCGACGGCGGCGGCGGCGCGTCCCGCCGCTCGGCAGCGTCAGTTCCTTCCCGCGGCTGGAAGGCGGCGGTGAGTCAGCGCGAGATTGGCCCCCCCCCCTCCCCGCTCCGCGGTCAGGGCGGCTGCGCGGCTGCTGGCGCATGCGCGCGGGCGGCTGCGCGTGTAGGCGACGTGGCCGTGCCGGCGCCTCCGGGCGGGGGAGGCGCCATGTCTACCTGCGTGGGCAGGCGGCGGCTGAGGCCTTCTCTGGCCGACCTTTACACTTCAGGCCCCGTCCTGGCCGCGCCCCGGCTGAACGCCCTCCTGCCATGGCGGCCCGCCACCCAGCTGGGACTTGGCGTCGCAGCATGTCCGGGGCTGCCTGCGCGGGCACTCGCTGCTCCCCAGCTGCCTGCCATGCTGGGCCCTCCTGGGGGGAGGGAGCCCCTTCCCCACCGCCTTCGGTGCCACTGCCTCACCTGCAGGCAGCTCAGGGCCCCTCCACCTGGTCTGGCCTCTTGGCGTTCCTCACCACGGGCATAGAGTGCCTGCCCGTGCTTATGGTCACCCAAATCCAGCTTCCAAAAGGGTACCGCCGTATCAAGATGGCTCCAGACCATCAAGGCGTCTTCCTAGTGACTCAGCCCTTGGTGACGGCCTGAGCACACGTGAAGGCGATGTGGCTTTGCTCTGTTAGGTTTGTTTTGTCCCCACTGGGACTGCCCATTACAGGAAGGTGGGATGAGTCTCATCCACAGAGTTTCAAACATCTGTGTTTCAGATGTTGGTATAGTTTGGTACTTCGTATCCAGGCTCTTGCCCAGGATGTGGGGACATGAATTAGTCTTATAGTACTAAGCCAGATTCAGACTTTTCTTCAAATCCAAACTTAAATTCAGACTTAAATCCCAAGATATATATAGAAGCAGTATAACTTGTGTTGAAAAGGATAAGAGAATTCATAATATTTTCCCTAAATATGGAAATGCAAATCTTTATAGCATTCAAAATTATTGCACAATGACTTTATTAAATCTTCTCAATATTTTGAGAGGCACAATGCTCAGCATGCTCCAGGGACAGGCTAATCCATTTGAAATCGGGAAGAGACATGAAGAATAAATCAGAATCACACACGGAATGGTTGAGGTTGGAAGGGACCTGTGGACATCATCTAGTCCAACCCCCCTGCCCAAGCAGGGTCACCTAAAGCACATTGCACAGCATCGCATCCAGGTGGGTTTTGAATATCTTCAGAGAAGGAGACTCCACAACCTCTCTGGGCACCCTGTTCCAGTGCTCTGTCACCCTCACAGTGAAGAAGTCTTTTCTCATGTTCAGATGGAACTGCCTATGTTTCATTTTGTGCCCGTTGCCTTGCGTCCTGTCTCTGGGCACCACTGAAAAGAGTCTGGCTCCATCCTCTTGACACCCTCCCTTCACATACTTGTACACACTGATAAGATCCCCTCTCAGCCTTCTCTTCTCTAGGCTAAACAGGCCCAGCTCTCTCAGCCTGTCCTCATAAGAGAGATGTTCCAGTCCCCTAATCATCTTTGTAGCCCTTCGCTGCACTTGCTCCAGCAGTGCCACATCCCTCTTGTGCTTGGGAGCCCAGAACTGGACGCAGTACTCCAGATGTGGCCTCACCAGGGCTGAGTAGAGGGGGAGGATCACCTCCCTTGACCTGCTGGCAACACTCTTCCTGATACACCCCAGGATACCATTGGCCTTCTTGGCCACAAGGGCACATTGCTGCCTCATGCTTAACTTGGTGTCCACCAGCACTCCCAGGTCCTTCTCGGCAGAGCTGCTTTCCAGCAGCTCAGCCCCCAACCTGTCTTGGTGCATGGGGTTATTCCTCCCTAGGTGCAGGACCCTGCACTTACCTTCCTTGAACTTCATGAGGTTCCTCTCCGCCCACCTCTCCAGCCTGTCCAGGTCTCTCTGAATGGCAGCACAGCCCTCTGGTGTATCAGCCACTCCTCCCAGTTTGGTATCGTCAGCAAACTTGCTGAGGGTGCACTCTGTCCCTTCATCCAGGTCACTGATGAAGAAGTTGAACAAGACTGGACCCAGTACTGACCCCTGGGGACACCGCTAGCTACAGGCCTCCAACTAGACTCTTCGCTGCTGATCACAGCCCTCTGAGCTCTGCCATTCAGCCAGTTCTCAATCCACCTCCCTGTCCACTTATCCAACCCACACTTCCTGAGCTTCCCTATGAGGATGTTATGGGAGACAGTGTCGAAAACCTTGCTGAAGTCAAGGGAGACAACATCCACTGCTCTCCCCTCATCTACCCGGCCAGTCATTCCATCATAGAAGGCTATCAGATTGGTTAAGCATGATTTCCCCTTGATGAAGCCATGCTGAATGATTTCATGTTTGCTGCATGTTGTGCAGTTCTGTCATTTCTAGATGCTTCTGGCCATGATCAGAGACAGGAGAATGGGTTAGCTCAAGCTCAGCCTGGATGCATTTTGGCATCTTCTGTGTTGCCAACATGTTGAAAGACTCTGCAGAGCTCATATTTAGGAACAGAGACTATGATAAGAGGTTGTGTTCTCAATTAGAATTCTTATTTTAACACAAACCAACACTTTTATTCCTGAACATTGATGCAATAGGCAACCTTTACAAGATGTTAATAACATCAAAATGACTCTCACTAAAAGTAACTTAAGAAAAGGCAAAAGTCATGAATACTTTGAGAGAAATTTGTTTGGGAAGGGCTATGTTACTTGGTATTATGACTCAAGGATGAATTTGAGCAGAAGGTAGTGAAATGATGACAAATTTGAAACAAAAGTAAATGTAAGTAAATCCATCTAAGTCTTTCTACAGTTTGTCAGTTTTTAAAGACCAGGAAATTGCTGAGTGTCTTAATATGTTGGGACCACGTTCACCAACAAAAGCCAAATGTGGTATATGGGATCCAAAAGGACCTGCTTCTGCTTCCGTTGAGTTGGTGGCTAAGCCTACACTGACACTTCAGGAGTGAGAAAAAGCCCAAATGTGGTCCAGAGAACAAAATTATCCTCTTGAACTGCCTGCATGTCTATATGAAAAGTGAAGAGCAGCCAGCTCACTTAGATCATGTAGACTTTCCTTCTTGTTTTCTCAACAGGACTTCACAAGCAGCGCCTTAATTTGGGGGGGGCAATCTGCACATACATGCATATCCATGGGGTGGCTTTACACTCAGCACAGTGTT
The DNA here is from genome assembly GCF_036417845.1 of Apteryx mantelli. Classification (NCBI taxonomy): domain Eukaryota; kingdom Metazoa; phylum Chordata; class Aves; order Apterygiformes; family Apterygidae; genus Apteryx; species Apteryx mantelli. The sequence goes on along the minus strand of NC_090020.1, from coordinate 24,928,458 downwards.
TGTAGGATGACCCCCAGTCAGCTTTCTGCTACATCTGCAGTATGCCAAGATCAGCTAAAGAACTTGAAAGCCCTTTCATACTGGGGTAGTTAAGCCTAGCTGTAGGTGACCTCAGGCAATGGCATAAATCAAAAAGCGGTATTCAGCCTCCTCACCCATTCCATCCTTTCTTCCTCTTCTGTCCGTGCAGACAACCCGTGCTTGGTATTAGGATCAGGTATATCACATCCATTCTATTGATTCATTAGCTCTCGTGCCATTCCATTCATGCCTGGCATTAGGGTATCATGAATATCGTATCCTTTCCCTGGATTCACTAATTCAATAACTAAGTGAATGCCAAATTCACAGCATTAATTGTTTCAAAATGTTGAGTTTCACACAGGTCTTCTAAGGACACTGGTAAGAACAGGGCATTAGGTATAGGGGTACATAACCCAAACAGTCTCACAAAGGCTTTTCACAGCTTTAGAGATGCCATTCTGGTTTGATACAAAAGGGCTCATCCATATAGGACACTGTTTACTGTCCTAAGGTCTCAGATTGTGTTTTAATACCTGAGAAGCAGAAAAAATACCACAGAATCTCTTAATGGACATGCTTAAATACAAGGATCTTGCTTTTGATTGTCTTCCAGGTTTTATGTCTTCCAGAGTTTGGCTTTGAAACTGAGCTGTATTTTCTGTAGTTCCTTAAAGAGGTATCCTCAGTTTCCAAGGTCTTCTGTTAAAGTAGAAGAAATACTTGGGAATCATTAAGGCAGCATCAGTGCCAAAGTCATAATTGGGTTTGATTCACAGCAGCTCATATCAGCTGCAGATTATGTTGCAAAATCCACTTTCACTAGTAAAATTTGACAGAAGTTGAGTCCTCTAAGATATGTCCCCAGCATGGTTTCCTGTTGTTTCTAATGTGAACTACCTATTATACAGAAAATAACAAAATTAGAATTCAGTTAGGTTGGATTTGGCTGCCAAATGAACTTACCTCCCAGCTGATGAGACAGGAATTTTTGTGAAGGTCGGTAAATCTATGAGAACTGCTCCATTCACTGTGAGTTCTGTTCCAGGGAGAGAAACTAAACAGAAGCCATTAGTTCCAATTTCACTTTTGTGGAATATTCTAAGTTGTTTTATCAGGGGACAGTCATCCCGTAAGGGGTGATGTGCATGGGTAGCAGTCTCTGAGAACTACCAGAACATTCTCTTGGCAGCTATAATGTGTGTGAGATCTCCCAGTGAAGGATGTCATCCAAATGAAAATCATACAGTAACAACCACTGATAATCTGGGTATCTCATTTCTTCTATAGAGTTTTAACTAAGCCAGAAAGCAGTTGTGACTTTAAAAGTCTAGGAAAGGAATAAGGAAAGTCACAGTTTCAAATTTATTATAGAAATCAATAGCGGCAAAACCTGCCACTATTAAAATTTATTTATTTTAAATCTCTTAAGCCTGGTAATAAAATACAGTTTTAGCAAATGGGCCTAGTCAGCTATAAGTTTAAGTGTCATTACTAAGATTAAGGCTGATATAAAACACATTAAATTTTAAGATGCAGCTGCTTTCACTGCAAACAGTAGTCAGCCATGAAGTCAGCCATCACTCCATGGACTTCAGTGAAAGTTCAGTGTATATGATGAGGGTAGAATTGAGCTGTAAGTCCTTAATACTTGTTCTTTAAAGCCTGTTGAGATCCATGGGATTTGAAATGGCTTAACACTTCCCAGGGAGTGCTCTGCAATTCACAGGATTAGGCTTGAAATCTCTTGCAGAACCTTATCCTGCAGTAGTTACAGTACACAGACAAAATCTCCATTTGATGTTAGTGCAAGCAGGCCTGCAGAATAACTTTGTTGCATATAGCCATAGTGCACTAATTCTACTGAAGAGTAGTGTCAAAAGTTTGAGCCGTGTCTTTGGCAAAGGCCAGCTTCTATCACTATTGGAGCATTTCAGATTCCCATTGATTTTAATGAGTGCCTGAGAGAGCGAAGACACTGAGATGTTAAACCCTAAATAAAAATAAAGTATGCTCTAAAGAAAAAAAAAGAATTAAGAGCCAAATTACCTTTTCTCGCATGGTATTTTTACCTGATTTAGGTCTTTGCTTAACCTGGTATAGATCTTGGCTTAACCAATCTGAATTAAAGCTACATGCATTCTCAATTTTTATTTTTAGTGTATACATGCTTATAAAGTGAATGCCAGGTGACATTATTTCATCCCTTTTGGTTAGTTGCTCCAACAAAATCCAATAAAAGCTCACGACAGTTATGCTTACATGTAGGCAAGCATTTCAGGGTCTTGTGGGTAAAGATGTTGTCCTGTTCTGCCACAATGTTCTGTCTCCATTTACTAAACACTGAGAGATTCTGTACAATGAAGTTCTGCATCACTTTCTAGGTGCAGACCCTCAGCTTTTTTGTTATTGTTAGGGTCTTCCACCCCTGCAGCTTTTTTATCTAACAGCAAGAGAAAGAAGCTTCTATTTTGCCTGCACTGATTTACATATGAGAAAAAGACAGATGAAGTCAAACCATTTTGGAAGATGATGTATATACTGAGGAGAATATTCAGTTATCTAGTGTTATATTATTTCCATTTACTAGAAAGCCAGTTGTGTAACAGTAACTAGGTTTATAGTAAGAGAAAAATCAACAAACTTAGAATCTGTACACTTTCTTTCTTTTTTTTTGCTTCAGTCTTTACTGCTAAGATCAGCCCTCAGGAATCCCAGGCCCTGGAGACCAGGGAAAAAGTTTGGGGAAAGGAAGACTTGCCCTTGGTGGAGGAGGATCGGGTTCGGGATCACTTAAGCTAACTGGACATACCAAGTCCATGGGCCCTGAGTGCTGCGGGAGCTGGCCGATGTCATTGCTGGACCACTGTCAATCATCTTTGAAAGGTCATGGAGATAAGGAGAAGTGCCTGAGGACTGGAAGAAAGCAAATGTCCCTTCAGTCTTCCAAGGGGGCAAGAAGGAGCACCCAGGGACCTACAGGCCAGTCAGCCTCGCCTCAATCCCTGAAAAGGTGATGGAGCAGCTCATTCTGGACACCCTTTCCAAGCATGTGAAGGATAACAAGGTGATCAGGAGTAGTCAGCATGGATTCAGGAAGGGGAAATCAGGCTTAACCAACCTGTTAGCCTTCCATGATGGAATGACTGGCTGGGTAGATGAGGGGAGAGCAGTGGATGTTGCCTACTTTGACTTGAGTAAGGCTTTTGACACTGTCTCCCGTAACGTCCTCATAGGCAAGCTGAGAAAGTATGGTTAAATGAGCAGACAGCGAGGTGGATTGAGAACTGGCTGAATGGCAGAGCTCAGAGGGCTGTGATCAGTGGTGCAAAGTCTAGTTGGAGGCCTGGAGCTAGCGGTGTCCCCAGGGGTCAATGCTGGGTCTAATCCTGTTCAACTTCTTCGTCAGTGACCTGGATGAAGGGACAGAGTGCACCCTCAGCAGGTTGGCTGGTGCTACAAAACCGGGAGGAGTGGCCGCTACAGCAGAGGGCTGTGCTGCCATTGAGAGGGACCTGGACAGGCTGAAGAGAAGGGCAGAGAGAAATCTCATGGCATTCAACAAAGGGAATTGGAGAGTCCTGCCCCTGGGGAGGAATAACCCCATGCACCAGGACAGGCTGGGGGCAGACCCATCAGAGAGCAGCCCTGCAGAGAAGGACCTGGGAGTCCTGGTGGACTGCAAGCTGACCATGAACCAGCAGTGTGCACTTGTGGCAAAGGAGGCCAATGGTATCGTGGACTGCATCAGGCAGAGCATTGCCAGCAGGTCAAGGGAGGTGATCCTTCCCCTCTACTCAGTCCTGGTGAGGCCACACCTGGAGTGTTGGGTCCAGTGCTGGGCTTCCCACTACAAGAGAGACATGGAGCTACTGGAGCAAGTCCAGCAAAGGGCTACTAAGATGATGAGGGGACTGGAGTATCTCTCATATGAGGAGAGGCTGAGAGAGCTGGGCTTGTTCATCCTGGAGAAGAGAAGGCTGAGAGGGGATCTTGTCAATGTGTAGAAGGGAGGGTGTAGAGAGGATGTGTCCAGACTCTTTTCAGTGGTGCCCAGTGACAGGACGCGAGGCAGTGGGCACAAAGTGAAACACTGGAAGTTCTGTCTGAACATGAGAAAAAACCTTTTTCCTGTGAGGGTGACAGAGCACTGGAACAGGTTGCCCAGAGAGTGGAGTGGAGTCTCTGTTCCTGGAGATATTGAAAACTGAACTGAATACGGTTCTAGGCAATGTGCTGTAGATGACTCTGCTTGAGGAGGGGTTTGAACTAGATGATGTCCACAGGTACCTTCCAAACTCAGTCATTCTGTGATTCTGTGATTTGGATCCCATCCTGAGATTCCAAGCACCGTGGATTCCCTGTTATCTGGATGAAGTTGAGGAGACTTTACTCAGAGGGATCAGCTCTTTCTTTGGTTAAGAGAAGCCTTACCTCCTGTCAGGGAGCCCTGAGAGTGGGAGTGCCCTGCAAGGGCAGGTGAGCCAGGAGCCGGGAATAACAGCTAGGCAGCGCTGTCACCAACAGGGTGCAGTCCCACAGCACCTGAACAAGAAGAGCCAAGCAGGCTCACAACAGTAGCCAGGGTCAGCCAGAGCCCAGCAATCACGGGGCAGCAGTCCTTAGTGACAGGACTCGTCTGGGACCAACCCAGGGAGTCGAGTCCATGGGTCAGGGTCTGGGCCAGCGAGGTATGAGTCCTCATGGCTAGGCACAGGCATGGCACTGTTGGCCAAGCAAGGCTCAGGGTGATGACATGCAGCTCCTGAGCGAAGTGGGGAGGGTGCTGCTGAGGCCCCTTCTCACACAGCTCTTTTCTAGCAATCTGATCCATCCCAGGTCCCACAGCTGCACTGTCTTGGAAGTGGCCTTGAGGGCAGGCAGCCAAACCCGGAGGAGAGGGACCCTGAAACATTCTATGGGGATGCAGAGTGAAATTTTCTGTCTACTCTATTCTGTGTTCTTGTTATTTACCCTGAGATTTGAGTGTGTCCATTTGCCTGACTGAGCAATCTTCTGGTATTTATACATTGCTGAGTTGTTAAATCTTATTAATCTGTTCTGAACACATAAAATGGAGATTGCAAGCAGATTTGAATTGGTGAGGCACAGCTATGGCTAAAATAATGGGATCCCAAGAGGGTTTTATTGCTCTGTAAGTTTTCTCATTTTGAATATTTTCTTTCCTCATTTTGACGTCCAGTATTCTTGAAAAGTCCTTATTTGCCCTCTGCATTCCTATCCATAACACTTCTATCAGCTTTGGGAGCTGTGAAGACTTTGGCTCCAAAGCAATACATTTGGCATCTTATAGGTCATATTTTAAAGATCCTTATATTGGGTTCTTTTTTGAACCAAACTTGCACAGGTTATCTCACTATTATTTTCAATAAATGTCTTTCAGTAGTTGATCAAACTTGCTGGTTAATGTTTACATAAAACTGCCAAGCAGATACTGAGCTGCTGTAAATAGAAGCTCTTTACTGAAGCCAGTGGAACATGTGCTCCTATATCTTTCCCTGTAATCTAAAATAAGCCTTTGTATATCATGTCATGAAAACTATATCTGTGATCTGAACTGTGACCTTTTCCTTGCATTTTCTGCTTATGTGCAGTCCCTGCTATATGTGGGATCAAAGTCACAGTTATGATTCATAATTAAGATGAAGAAATAATATTTAATGCTAAATTTCAGCACACTTTTCAAATATTAATTCCAATATTGTTGTTTAAATTTCACAAGCAGGAAACTCAAGGAAAGGAGAGAGAAAGATTTACCCTAGCATCACAGTGAAACTACAATAAAACAGAGAGAAGGTAAGAAATTTAGGATAGTTCCAAGTATTTTTTATCCTGCCTGTGTACAGAGGGTTATACTAGATGAGGGTCTTTCTATCCCTTCATTTCTATGATTTTATGATTTTATGATTAGCAGCATTTTCCTTCTGGGATATTTGCAGCTGGGGAAGTTGCATTTTTCACCAGGACAGAGGGTGTGCACTCCAACATAATTTTCTTTGAAATTCACATTAAAAAACTAAGAATTAGCTTTGCCCCAATGAGTAATTTTGCTTGGTGCAGCCATACTTGCAACTGTGCTAAGAGTTCTCCAAGGGTCATTGAAACTTTTCTCTTAGACTCATCAAAAATATCCATGCTTTTCCTCTTACAAGTAAAATACATACTATAATAATTGTTTAAATCTATACTTTGTTATCCTTACATGTCATTGATGGCATATCCAAAGTGAGCAGTAATGGCATGAGAAGTATCTTCTATGCATATACAATGGATAATTTTGAAGTATTTATAATAACACAAATCTACCGATGCCAAAGTCAGTAAGTAGAGAAGTAAATTCCTTGGGACATACTGTCTCAAGAAGGATGAGAACCGGCTGAGCCTCCATCACACAACAGCACTAAGAGGAAGTGGCAAGGGGTGGTGGTGGGACACACTCTCCTGTGGGGAGGGAGGCCCCCCCTGCTGTCCTGACCTGCTGCCTGGGGGGTTTGCTGGGGCCTAGAATCCAGGACATTGCAGAGAGACTGCCAAGGCTTGTCCAGCCCTTGGACTATTATCCTCCATTACTGTTCCGCATGCACAGCAACGATACTGTTAGGGGTAACCTGGAGGGTATCAAAAATGATTATATGGCCCTGGGGATGAGGCTGAAGGACATGGGGGGGGGGGGGACCCAGGTGGTGTCTCCTCAGTCCTACCAGTGAGGGAAAGAGCTTTGGGAAGAGGGGATGGGTCCTGGTGTCAACAACAGGAATCTGCTTTTATGACCATGGGAGCCTCTTTGAGGTTTAGGGACTGCTGGGAAGAGAAGACATCCACTTGACTAAGCAAGGCAAAAGTAGCTTTGCCAACAGGCTGACCAACCTGTAAGGAGAGCTAAATTGGGAATGATGGGGGAGGGAGGGAAATGACCCATGACCACGTGAAGAAGTGCCCAACTGCATTGGCAAGCAAAGGGTGCAGGGTGATGTGGACAAGAAGGCTCTCAAAAATGACAAAACAGGATAGAAGGGGACCCACCGCAAGTGCATGCACCCAAATAAGGAAATGCGGAGAGGACAGTACGATGGGGAGAGCTCTCATACTGCTTCTGGGAAATAAGCACAAGTAGATGCCCATCTGATGTTCTTATACACTAATGCACACAGCATGGGGAACAAACGAGGAATTAAGAGGTCTGCATGTGACTGCAGGAGTATGATCTCATTGGGATCGCGAAGACATAGTGGGATGAGTCATATGACTGCAATGGCTGCACAGAGGCTTTTTAGGAAGGCCAGGACAGTGAGGAGGGGGAGTTGCTGTTTATGTGAGAGAGCAGCGGGAATGCCTGGAGCTCTGCCTGGGGATGATGAGGGGCCAGCGCAGGGCTTGTGAGTCAGGATTAGCAGACGGACCAACATGAATGACTTTGTGGTGGATATCTGCTACAGACTGCCCGATCAGAAAGAGAAAGTAGACAAGACCTTCTTCAGACAACTGGAAGAAGCCTCACATTTGCAGGCCCTGGTCCTTTTGGGGGGATTGAACCACCCTGATATCTGCTGGAAGGGCAACACAGAAGTGTACAAGCAAACCAGGACACAGAAATGAGAAGACTGAATGCCTTCTTTGCCTTGGTTTTTAATGGTTATATTTTCCCTTGGGAATCTCAGGCCCTTGAGATCCATGGGAATTCTGGAGCAATGAAGAATTACCCTAAGTAGAGAAGGATGGAGTTAGGGAACACTTAAACAAGCTGGACATAAACAAGTCTATGAGACCTTATTGGATGCACCCAGCAGTGCTGAGGGAGCTGACCAATGCCATTGCAAGAGCTCTCTTGATAATATTTGAAAGGTCATGATGACTTGGGGAGGTTCCCAAGGACCGGAAGAAAATAAATGTCACTCCTATCCTCAGGAAGGGGAAGGATGAGGATCTGGGGAACTATGGGCCAGTCAGCCTCACCTTGGTACCCAGGAAGGTGATGGAGCAATTTGTGATGGTGATCATTTCCAAACATATTAAGAACAAGAAGGGATTTGAGAATAGTCAGCACAGATTTGCGAAGGGAAATCCTGTCTGACCGATCTGATAGCAATCAGTCATCTCATCTACAATGAGATGACTGGCTTGGTGGATGAGGGGACAGCAGTGGGTGTTGTTTATCTTGACATTAGCATGGCTTTTCTTGTCTCCCATAAGATCCTCATAAACAAACTGATGAAGTATGGGCTAGAGAAATAGACAGTGAGGTGCACTGAAAGCTGGCTGAGCTGCCAGGCTCAGAAATTTCTGATCAGCAGCACAAAGTCCTTGTAGAGGCCAATCAGTAGTGGTGTCCCTCAGGAGCCAGTAATGTGGCCGATACCATTCAACATTTTCATTAATGAGCTGGATGATGGGAGAAGAGTGCGCTCTCAGCAAATTTGCAGATGATACAAAACTGGGAGGAGTGGCTGGCAGACCAGATGGGTGTGTGGCCATTCAGAGGATCCTCAACAGACTGGAGAGATGGGCAGAGAGGAACCTCATGAAGTTCAATAAAGGGACATTCCAAGTCCTGCATGTTGGGAGGAAAAACCCATGCACCAGTAAAAGAACAGACTGACTGGAAAGCAGCTTTTGCTGTAAGAAAAAGACCTGGGGTCCTGATGAACACCAAGCTGACCTAGAGCTAGGAATGTGCCCTTGTGGCAAAGAAGACCCACAGCCACCTGAACTGCATTAGGAGGAGCATCACCAGAGGTGATCCTTCCCCTCTACTCACCACATCTGCAGAGCTGCCTCCAGCTCTGGGCTCCCCAGTAGAAGGAGGAAATAGATCTACCGGAGTAAGTCCAACACAGGGCTACAAAGATGATAAAGGGACTGGAGAATCTGTCATAGGAGGAGAGGCTGCGAGAGTTGGGATCATTCAGGCCGGAGAAGAGAAAGCTCAGGGGGGATCTTATCAATGTGTATAAACACCTGATGGGAGGGTGTGAAGAAGATGGAGTCAGACTCTTCACAGTGGTGCCCAGTGACAAAACAGGCAGCAGACACAAACTGAAACAGAGGAAATTCCATCTGAACGTAAGAAAACATTTCTTTATTGTGAGGATAGTTGAACACTGAAACAAGTTGCCCAGAGAAGTTGTGGGGGCTCTGTTCTTGAAGATACTGAAAACCTGACTGGATAAGGCCCTGAGCAATCTGCTCTAGTTGACCTGGACCTCCAGAGATGTCATCTAATCTCAACTGTTTTTTGATTCTTTGATTCTATGATACTAGTGCAGCTCCAAAATAGAACAAAAAGCAGAAGAAGGACCAAGAAGAAAAACGGTAAATAAAAGGTGTGTGGGGGGAGGAATTTATAGTGATTGGTTTTGATATTAGAAATAATCATCATCAGTTCTCTGAAAGACCATGGCATGACATGACACTCACCTATTAAGTCTGTACCCTTTGAGCTGGACTCTGAAAAATTTCAGCTTTCTGAGACTAGTCAAATTCCACCCAAAATGTAGCCATCAACCGTCACATGAAGAATTTTTTTCAGAGGTGCATCTAGTGAGTGCAGTTTTATTCCCAAGGAAGTCAATAACAAAATATCTTCAGGCTTTATTAAAGATTTGTATTTTGCTGCAACACTGACCACACCGAAAATACCTCCAGTACAGCAAATTTCTACGCAAGATCAGTAACTCAAACAGAATAGCAATCCAGAGAACTTCAATTATGTTCTCAAAGAACATCTGTCGGATCAGGCTTTTAGAAAAAAACATTTAATATCTTTCCAGAAAGTGGGAATTGTACTTGGAAGTACAGAGCTTCCGTATCATACTTATTCAAAAGTAGAGTTGGAATCTCACCGGTGTTTTCAAAACATGGGATAATCAACGTAGCAAGATAACATCTCTTCTGCATACTCATTCCTTCTATGTGGCTATTAATAATTATGAGAAGTTTAGAGATCTTTAACTGGACATCAGAATCTGAGTGGGAGATTCAAGCTGGAAAAGTAACTTTCAAAAAGATTTTACACTGTAAAGTGTAAAATTTCTGCAAATTCTGTACCTTCTCAGAGTCTGAAGTCCCCTAAAACTGTTATATTGAAATCATATTTCATATTGTAGCAACATCTTGATCAGTAAGGATTTTCTAGAATTCCTGAATTCAGGTTTAAAGATTGCAAAGCTTTAGCATACCTGGCTGTGAGATTGGGATATGAATGACTTCATAACGACAAAATGTGTTCTTCTTCCACTTACACAGTCCAGTACAGCAAGACCTGAGAAGGATTCAAGGGATGCAGTAATGGATGTGATTTAGGCTATGTTTTATGCCTCAGTTCTGTGTTTCAAATCATAGAAAGAGTCTAAAAAAAATTTTTTTTTGGCTATATCACATTTCAGGCTATATGGAATTAAAATTACTCAAATTTCTAATCCCCTTGCCTAAATGCCTGGTAGTTACCTGGCAGCCTCTAATTCTTGGACAGCTCGTCTCAGCAATATGCCTACACAATTCTGCCAGTTGCAAAATGTACAGGTATATCAGAGAGGAGGACTGTATTGTGTCTGTCAGCATAGACATTTTAATTATTAGAATCATGTTCTGCGATTCATTTCCAAGAGCAGCACAGCGTAGTTGGTTTCTGTGGCCAAAAGTGAAGCAGTACTTGTGTAATAGGGGGAAAAGCCTTAATTTACAAAATATACAACTAATGGCTTTTGTTCCTATGTGTTTGAAAAGCTCTTCAAACTTGATTAGTTTTACTTGGAATTCCTGTGATGAAGACAAGTCTCTGGGTCAGGTTATATTCAGAGGCAGATGTAGGGTTCAGATGCAGACTTCCTGGTTGCTGTGCAAAGCCATTACTTCTCTGCTTCCCTCCATCCAGCGTCAGAAAATCGTAGTGAGGATGAGACGTGGATGTGCTTCTGGGGGAGACATAATCAGGGATCAATGACAGGGGTTAAAGTTCTGTTAATCCTCCCAGTTAATTCATGCTTTCTAACAGACCAGCTTTCCATTTAGGCCTTCCCCCCCCCCCCCCCCCAACATACATGATCAGTCAGACTGTTTCCTTTTACTTAAATAGACTTTAGTTAATACCATAATTCTGCAAGAAATCTGCTCAGGAGTAATTCAAAATAGATGAGCATTCCAGTCATTGACAATGAGGTTAGTAAGACTACTCATTTGTTTAAGGTTACTCTGTGTGCGTTTGCAATATAAGACTTTAATATTAATGTTTCCATTAAAGTCCATTGGATTTCACCTGAACCATCATTGCAAAGGTTAAAACTAAGAGCTTGTGTGGGCCTTTCTGGTCCAGTTCTGCAAGTATTCATACTTTCTTTCACACAAGCAGTGTACTGATGTGAAAGGCACCACGAGTTTGAGGGGAGACTACTGACAGGAGCGAATTTACTTGAAAACTATTCAGTGAAGCATACTAGCTTTTCTTACTGTTAAGGTGCTTATGCATTTCTGTCTTTTGCTTGGTTATTTATTTTTTTCTTTTTGCTATCTTACTTTTTTTTTTTCCTTTTTGCTGCTAGTTATATTCTTCAGGGATCTTTCAGAACAATGTTTTCAATGACTTGTATTTGCTGCTGCTCCCTGGAGTAACAGTTACTTTGCTCCATTTGAGACTGCACTCTGGAACCCTCAGAATTTTCATTCACTGATAGTTCAGACATTTTGTTGAGGGGTTTCCAGTGCTTGCACTACCATCAATTATAATAGTTGTAAATATTTCTTGGGCCCAAACTTACCAGCTTTTGTTGGCCCTATCAAATGTCTGTGAAACCCATACCTGCTGAAGGGAGGCTTTTTGAAGAAGCAGATTCTGGGGTTTGACCCCCACACCTGTAGACCTGAATTCTGAAAGTAGATTATTTACCCTAAAGGGTTCCAGTGCTTTCTCCCAGACCTCCTGGCATCCATTCTTCTTAGAAGCAGCGCTCATTTTTATCCTGGTCTCTCTTTCAAGGACTTCCACTCTGAGGGGCATGCAAGTACAGAACAGTGATGAATGATGCTCTAGGAAGCCATTACTCTCTTTGGCTCTGGCTCTTGCTCTCTATATGTGTTTATATACATATGTATGTATATATATGCATGTATATACATATTTGTAATTTCAGGCATATAAAATTGATAAAGTACTAATCCTGGTCAGTTTGAAATCTGCTGTATGGGAAACACATTTAAAAAAGAGGCAATGGAGCATTAAAAGATTACAGAAATTACAGCAGATCAGGATTCCATGCTTTTTGAATTTGTATCCTGTTAGCTGGAGAGTTTTATTTGAAGTCATAAACATATGGAAAAGTGTCTGGAATTAAAGTCATGTGGTATGGAAAGTCTTTTTGATAGGAAATTCATTGTGCATTGAAGGGTGCCTACCATTAGGAGGAGTGTAAACTGAGTGCAGCTGCTCAGCTACCAAAATCTATTGAATTCAGTGGACCACACAGAACTTATATGGAAGGACATCTGAAATCTCCAGGGCAGGGAGGAATATGTAGGCTGCAGCTCCACACGTCACCCACCAGCAGCTGGCAAAGTATTTCCACCCCAGCTTATTCTGCTTTGCTCCCTTCTGCGCCTTTATAAAAATTACCTCCAGCTTTCTTGTAGTGCTATGATTACTAGCTGGCTCCCAAACATCCATATTTTGAGCAGTCTTGCTTTACAACTTTCTTGTGTGTAAATGCAGCCATTTTTCATTCAGATGATTTCTGTTTAGATTTCTGAAATATGTCTGTCTAGCTTCTAGACCAGAATTCTGCAAACACTTACATAATACACTTCTCAAACTTCGCAAGGTTCTTTCAAATCCCACATTTGTCAAAAATTTATTAATCGTTCGGCTAGCTGTGAATTTCAGTCTTGCTGCTCTCCCATGATACTTTCGATTACACATTTTTTTTCTGTTTCTGCAACTTTTCCAGTTTTTCAGGGCCAGGTTTTGTCCTCACAGGGTTTAATCACTTGCTTCATTGCATGCCTTTTTTGTTTTCCTTAAGCAAGTCATTTAATCTCTTTTTTGTTTCAATTCCCCACCCATTAAGTGGAGATAAAAGTACTTTCTGAGTCACAGTGATGATGCAAAGATGAGTTCACTAAAGATGAAGACAACTGAGATGTGTAGTTGTGTGAATACTGATAAATAATTTTGGTTTTTTCCCCTTTGAGTTTTTTGCTAAGATAATGCTAAATCATTATGGCTTCACACTCACTTGCTAGCGATACTGAGAATCAGGAAGGTCTGGCCAGTTTGTGGTTCTCTAAGCAGATAGGAAAGCCCCAGCAGTGCAAAGCATACTTGGCCTCTTCAGTATTCCTCTAACCAAGCTCTAGCATAAGACAAGTAGCCTATGGGGTGATCACACACAGTGGTGGTCTTATGCATAAACTCCTTTCCTGGACTATGGTCAACTTACATAAATTATACAATAGCCAAAGACTAGAACCTGATATAAAGTGAGGACAATCACATAATTCCTTGTTTTATTTCCAGCAGGGAGGAGATCTCCCTTTAGGCAAAGAATTAAGTGCATTCATTTCAGTAAAGTCACTCCTTAATAATTCCCTTGCATGTATGAGCTGAATCTGTCCTAGCTACACTGCTGGAAATCCAAAGCAGGTTCTCTGAACTCAGTCTTTGCACAAGCTTAAATTGAGTACAGAATTTGACTCTGTATTTCTTTGTTTGTTTAACAAGAATATTTCCTCTTGAGACTACATCATTGTGAGGAAGTCAAAAACTAAATACTGCCTTGTAGGTCTCTCAACAAGACTTTCCACTCTGAACAGGTTTCCTTATGTATCCCTAGAGGCCTTTAAACATTTGTTTTTTTAACTTTGTGTACTATAATATTGTGCGTAGCCAAGGCTCGCTTTTGCATTTATCTTTTGTCATTACTACCTCCCTCTGAGGTGGCTGGTGGTGAGTTACAAACTATTTTATATTGTTTTCTAAAACATGCAGCCATCACTGTTGAAGATCTTTTTCCATTGACTAGTAGTTTAACATGTTACTAGCTAAAGTGCTTATTTTCTATTTGATTTGTGATTAGAAGTGGACAAGCCAATAAAAGCTCAAAACAGGCCTGCATTTGGCCCAGGCTGCTTGGCTTCTGCTCAGCCTGTATAGCTGATTAAAAAGGGAGCCAATCCAGTGAAACTATTTTGCCATTAGTTCCTGGCAGCCAGAGTGGCGTTATAAGGCAGTTTATATATATTCCTTGTTGTATGTGTAAGATCAGCTGTAGGCTCATTTTAAGTTTTGGCTCTGCTTCAGACCAGCATCTTAATGTTATAATCAAAGCATCTGGCTTGCAACAGGACTTGGCTATGATTTTATGTATTGTCTGCATAAGGAAATTAAAAGATCTCAAATAAAGCAATATTCAGAGTGACAATATATTTAAAAGTCACTGTGGTTTCCTATATTGCCAGCAATATTAGCTGTTGCAGCTAGATGCTTATTTTAAACATTTAAAATCCAGAAATGACGCTGAAAGTCAGTCCATATAGTTGGGTCACAAAATTTCAACTTGGAAAAGTTGATTTTAAACAGCTGTGTTTGAACAACGAAGACAATTTAGTGTGTCCAAGGGACTTAGGAAACAATCTCATTTTTATTTGACAAAAGATATATCTGCATTGCATAAGAAAATAGTACAGAAAGCCCCAGGCAGTCTTCCTTTCAGCCTTGTTTGGATTCAACAATAGTACCGCCATGAAATATATCTTGTAGGTAAGTGGCAGTGCTGCACTAGCACAACTATACTGCTTCCAGAGTAGCTCTGCTGTGAGCAGAAGTGTTGACTCATGTTCCTTCTAGCTCAGGGATTTCTGCATCACACTTCATAGCATGATGTGGATATGTGCAAAGATGTCTGAACATAAGGACTGGTGCCTACTGGGAATCCTATAGCTACATTATTTGTGTCAGCAAACATAAAATGTGCAAGGACCTTTAACATTACAGTGGCTGACTCCATGAAGACCTAGGTAGTTAAACACCTTTAAAAGGAGATCCAAATGTCTGTCATTTTCCAAAGGGAAATTTCCATAGACTGCTGTATGACTGCAGCTGGTAGTTATAAATACAAGTATAAGTTAGTAGGTACTAAACCCTAGTTTAGTAATCCTGGATAGTACTAGTAGAAAATTGCCCTCACCTTTATAAATCGTTTGTTCTTTGAATCAGAATCTTTGCACTTTCATATTCATATAATTGCATCCATTTGCCATAAGTTATTTTAACTTTTAATTCAAAGCAGAGAAAATCGTGGCACCAGTTTGTCACTTAACCAGCTCAAGATCGTTCTTTGGTTCTGCTTTATTGACTGAAGATTATATTTGTACTCTGTATAATTGTCATATGTCTTCAGTGGCAGTAATTGTTTCACAACCCCTTCAGCTTAAATGGAAGTGCTGTTTTTTAATAATTTTTTATTTAAAAGCCAGCATTGATTCACAACTAAGATATGTTAAATAATTCCCTTTCTCCTCCAAATCTGAGTGTGAATCTGCAGATTTTTTGAGTAATCATTATAAATTGAGTGGTCTCAGTTAAGTAGTTAAAAAGTGAAAAGTTAAAGTGAATGAAGTTTGGTAATAGAACCATTTCCACCCTTACAATGATGTACAATATAGGAAATCAGTTTGTTTCAATTTAGTCCTGTTATACATCAAGAGGAAAATATTTTGGGCCAAATACATGAGAAATAAAAATCAGCAGAGAACAACTCCAAATTACCAACAGGTCCATTCTTTCCTGTAGAATCCGCTATTATGGAGATGAATATGGAATACAAATCCTTGTCAGAAAATGCACCCATTTAAGGGATTCCCAAGAAGATAATTGTCTCAGTGGTATCTGTTAAATACAAATGCATTTTCCAGTTACTGGAAAATGACAGCCTTATTTCATCTCATTCTCAACCACAGCACAAACTAGAATGATCCAAGAAAACTCACCTCCCTTCAGTGGAAGACTTCCCTGTTTCTTTTAGGGATGGAAATTTAAGATACAGCAGCCACGATGATTAAGTGTAGGGGATACTCTTTGTTTCTTCATCACCTTTTCTCATGTTAAACAGGTTCAGGTATCACCAGCTATATTGGAGCTACTGTTAAAAGCCTAATAGTTGCTCTGCTTGCCTATGTTGTTACCAAAATTTCTCTCATTTTCTTTTGAAGTGACTTGAGTATAAAAGCTGCTCTACTAATCTATGTTCTCATTCTAGTAAAACAAAAATGCCAAAGACATTGTAAAATAACAAGACATAACTACTATTAAAGTGGTTGTAGTTTTATGGCTTTCAGGAAAAACGCCCTAAGATTCAGAAGGGACTTTGGTTTCTTGACTTTAGCATAAAAGCTAATAGGATCCCAGAAACACAGGCTTTTTGGAGACAAAAGACAGTTCTTTTGCGCTTCTGATTCATCCTGTTTTGCAGTACATAGATCTGATCCCCCCCAGGCCTAAAAGAACACTTCTTCCCTCAAAAAATATTATGTCAGAAAGAAAGAAAAAAATCAAATCCTATCTTTGCAGCCTTCTGAGAAAACGAGGACAAATAAATAAACCTATATACAAGTATATCTTGCCTAAAAATAAATCATCATGGCTCTTATCTTGCGTGATAAGTCATCTTCACAGAACTGTAGAATGGGAAATGCTAGTTCTAATCCTACCATAGATTTTGGGAAGTGAATGAACATTCAGGATCAGGCCCACCATGACTCTTCCTTAAAGCTATAGCTAGGGTTCACTTTTGTCATTATACTGAAAGAGTTATCAATCTGAACAGACACAAAGCTTATAATTATACTAAGTAATAATGATTTTCAGAAGGAACTTGAGAAGACTAATCTTTGCAAAAGAAGAGAAGCCTGAGGGAGGTGGACAAGAAATAGAAGTACACCGACTTAAAATAAGGCTTTTTATTTTTGCATTTGACTGCTTTGATTGATTGCCTTGTTCCTACTAAGCCAGAAGACAAACCAAATTATAATGTGATTCATATACATAAATTTTTCTTATTTTTTTCCATTCAAACTGAGTTGAAGAAAAGATGTTCTATCTTGTATAATAGCCCCACAACGGAATTTAATTTATTACACAGAAATATGGTGTCCCCAACTTCTACCCCAGGGTAGGAAGCAAATATATCCTTCATGATTTCAAACTATTATGTAAGTAGGGAAGGAAAACACAAACATTCAAGATCTTAGAAGAGTTGCCCAGAAATGTAGAAAGATCCTATAAAAGGATTTACCTTCTAGCTAGCAAGATGTATTGAGGGCATGAGTTCAAACATAACAGGACTTTGAACTGCAACTATTCCCATATAACTTTTCTTAATAAAATAATATCTGTATCTGCATATTTTAGGGCAGTAATCTGTAATCCTCAAGTCATTAAGTTGTAAGTACACAGAGAAAAAACACTTAGGGCTGATACTGCAATCACTGAATATAGAGATAATTTCATAGATCTGTTTAGAAAAGAATCTACATCAAAGATCATTTTTGTACTTACCACATAACTGCTGACAGTAACATAAATATGTATAACACATTCACAGTATCTGTGAAAATGAAACAGTGTATATGAGAGCTCAAATACCAATTGAGATACATGATTTTAAGTGCTCAGGTTTAAAAATTGCATCTTCTTATGAACTAATTAGCATTTGCTTATTACTAGTTTCCTTAAGTACATTCGATTGTCTATATTTTTATAAGGCAATAATAAGAAAGCAGAAATATGCATTGTAATTGTTATAAAACACACTGTGTCTGCCACTCTAAGAATGTATTTTAATAGCAGAGAACTGCCTTCCATTTCTTCACTCTGAATTCTCTCCTCAGAATGGCTTGAGGTTAATGAGTATTGCAAAGTTGGAATATAGGTGACGGGGGAAGAGAAGAGAAAGAAGAGTGGTTAGGTGATGGTTTAACTATCATGTCCGATTACTACTGTAAAATCATTAGTGCTTGAACTTGATTGTTCAAGTAAGAATCAAGCAGTATTTCCAAAAGTCACGTTATGGGATAATAACAGGTCACATCATATGTTTTGAAATTAAAGGTAATGAAAGACAAATTACTATTAGCATATATATTACTGTTATTTATTGAGAACATATTATACACTCAACTCTGCATTAACATGAAAGAGTACATGAGGGATTAAATACCAAAAAATGAGTGTCTTCTGAGAGGAAGAAACCTCACTTACTCAAAAGTGTTTGAGTCTGACTTCTACTGAAATCAAAGGGATCTAGATGTCTAAATGCTTTTGAAGATCTGTCATCAGTGCTTACAGGTTCCCTAAGTGACAGCATTTGTGAAGAGCAGCTCAGCCACAACTAAAGCAGAACCTTTCTAGCAAAAGTGTCATCTGGGATCCTGAGCCTGCAAATTGCTCTGTTCGGATGGGCTCTGACACCTGAAAACCCATGGTATTAAATGTGGCTGTGGTCCAGCCTTGCTATCCTTAATCATATTAATAATCCTTGCTCTAGTAAATAGTATCTTTACTGGGATGTCTTGCATGTATCAAGTTTTAAAGTTTTCTGAATCAGCTTTCATGGATTAATGGAGTTAAGTGACAACTTTTTGCCTAGTCCAACAAAAGGTTCGTATAAAATACATGAAAGTCTATATCTTCATATTTCAACTTTAAAACATGGATATTCATATACTTGAGAGGTTAATGTTAATAAATTAGAAGGCAGATTGTAACCTGTGGCATTTTTATAAATTGTATTTACTTCATCTCTTTGAGCAGTTAGTACTGATTTTATTATTCAAGGCTGAAATATCATATAACCAGATCTCAGAATTAACAAGAGTAAACTCTTTATCCTTCTTCTAAAAATTTATTGGAAAGTGTATTGTCATTCTTGGAAACCAAACTTCATTTTAAACAATGTCTGTAAGAAAAACAAAATAGAGCTCAGAAGTTTTGAATGAATTAGTAAATTCTGCTTGAATTCTGAATTATTTCGATAATATGCATTTCTCTTTCTGAAGTGAAAGGAGAGGAGAAGATGAAGAGTCGTGGATATTTAGACTTCTGAAAAGGTCAAGTGAGGACATTAACTCAAGGACTAATTGCGCCATCTCTTGGTGAAGTCTGGAACTCCCGGAGAGGATATTTAAAATTCTCAATTTTACTCCATTTAAAAATACTTCTTTTAAAAAGGGTTCCTGTGTTTACTGTCCATCTGTCGAATTATAATTATCATCCAAAAATTATAAAAAATACAAGAAGAGATCCCAGAAAAGATCATTTTCAGTGCGGCAAAAGTTATTATAGACAAGTGCAGAAAATTCATTGTTGTCTGAAAACAGTCGTCGCAAATGTCACTACTGTGATTTAGACATTCACAGTAAATCACCTGCAGTCTTTCACTGGCATATTTCTGTGACATGATTAAGTATTTTAACTTCTGTAATACAGAAAGTACATAAAGACCGTTGTGGTAGTGACTGTTCTGTTTTTAAAGGGTATCTGCCCTGTTAATGGTAGAAATGGTGGTTAATGACACAAATATCAGTTAAATAATCTCAGATGTCATTTCCTTTCTGCTATCCATCATCACTTCTAATCCTTGTTCAATTAGTGCATTGCTTGCATATTGTCTTCCATTTGTTCACTAGAAGGATTGTTTGGGGTCTTCAGAAACTTTTATTTGTCAAGATAGATAAGATAGAGACTTAGATTTGAGAGTTCCTTCCTTAATGTGTATTTGATGCAGGGTGATCTTAATTTTCACTGGAGAGCTCTTACAGGTTGAGGCTCGTGTGTTCCAGACAGTGAAAAAAGGTAACAAGTAGTTTCAAGTATGTTGTATTTTCAAAAATACGAAGAGCTGCTGCCAGCCTTAAAAGCACGTGTGTAAAAATGCTGAAATCTAGTGATTAGCAGTACTTGAGGACCGCATCCCTAGAATCGCACGGCAGTGAGCTGTTTTACTCGGGGGGCAAAGAGGCCGTTATCCTGAATGTATTTGTTAGCATTGGTCTGCTAGGTTGTTGAAGTAAAAAGCAAAAGGCAATACGTTTTTTATGTACATGTTGCTTATTTAGTAGGCTGAGAAAATAATTAACCAGCTCGTCTTTTGTTCGTAGCTCTTTTCCCCTCAGTTTCCCGTCCCATCTAACAGACCACCATCAACGCCCCACTGTTCGAATGTTTAAATATCATGACCGTTCCGGAGCCGTTGCCGGGGCTGGCCGGCGGCGACGGAGCCCCTTCCCGAGCCGCGGGAGGGCGGCAGAGGCCCCGCAGCGCTGCCCCGGCACCGCCGGTAGGGGAAGGCGCTCCGGTCGTCCGCCGGCAGCCCCGCGGAGCCGCCGCGGAGCCGCCGCCGCCGCCGCGCCCTCAGCAGCCGCGGCCGCTCCCCTCCCCCCGCTAACCTGTTCCTTTAAGCGCGGCGGGGGCGGGGCGGGGGTGCGCCGGGCGGGGGGCTCGCTGCCGCGCCGCCGCCCGCCATTGGCTGCCCGCGCCGCCGCGGTGCCCGCCCCCTCGGCACACTGTTATGTCTCTGTCTCGGTGTCAGCGCGGCGGGCGGCGCGCATGCGCGGCGGGCGCCCTTCCAGCCGCCGGGCCGGGGCCAGGGCCGGGCCGGGCCGGGCCGGGGCTGCCGCCGCCACCGCCGCCGCCGCCGCGGGCTCGTGAAAGGGGCGGAAAGAGGCAGACGGGGGGAGAGGGAGGCAGAGCATGTCCGCCGCCGCCCGCCCGCCCGCCTCTGCCGTGCGCACCCTCGGTCACACCCGCGGCTTCATGAAGTAGCGCGGAGGGCGGGGCGGGGGAGCGGCGCGGAGACCCCGGCGCGCCCCGGGGCCCCAGGCATGGCCAGCTCGGTAAGTGCCCGCCGGGCTGCCCTGCGGCGGCTGCTGCCCGCGGCTGCGCGCCGCTGGCGCCGCCTGCCTGGGCTCCCTGCGCGGCGTGCGGCGCGCACGCACCCCCGGCCCGCCGCGCTGCGGCCGCCGCCGCCGCCTCGATCCACCGGCGCGGCGCTGACAGCGGCAGCGGCAGCGACGCCCCCCGTGCCGCCGGCGGTGCCCGGGCAGCCGCTGCCCTGCGGCCGCCCCCGAAGCCGCTGTCTTGTTCGGCCGCCCGCCCCGCGCCCCCCTCTCCGCTTCCGCGGCGGTGCTTTGTTTCCCCGCCGTGCCCGGCCGCGGTGCTCCGGCGCGGCGGCCAGCGGCGCCCCCGGGGCGGCGGCGCTGCCCCGCTCACGGCCCGCTCGGCCTCTCCCCCCGCAGTGCGCCGTCCAGGTGAAACTGGAGCTGGGGCACCGCGCCCAGGTGCGGAAGAAGCCCACCGTGGAGGGCTTCACCCACGACTGGATGGTGTTCGTCAGAGGGCCCGAGCACAGCAACATCCAGCACTTCGTGGAGAAAGTCGTCTTTCACTTGCACGAGAGCTTCCCCCGGCCCAAACGAGGTACGGCGCCGCGCCGGGCCGCGCGCCTCGCGGCGGGGCGGCTCGGGCGCCGCGTGTCGCCGCTGCGGGTGGGCGCGGGGCCCCGCGGAGCGCCGCGTGTCCCGGCCCGGCGCGCACATGCGGCCCCGCGCGGGCGGGACGGCGGCGCCTGGAGATGCGGCTCTGCCGTGGTTGTTGCTCTTCCTTTTTTCCCGTGGATTTCGGCGCTTATGCCTTGACTCCCCCCGGCACTTGGCTTTCTGTTTCGTTCCCAGCTCACCGTTTCCTAAACGCGCGGGGACTCTCTCGGAAGCGGTGTGCGGCGGTGGTGGTGGTGGGGATGTGTGCGCCTTAGCTGGAGAGGGGGAGATTTAAGAAGCCTTTTGTTTTCAGATCCGATTCCTGACCCCCTCGGCGTCCCGGTTGTTTTAGTTGGATTAGCAGACAAATAAAATAAGGTGCTTTGTTTGAGAGCAGGTTTATTTATCTAAGTAGACACAATGGTTAGTAGCTGTCTCTCATTTGATCTGTAATCTTTATTGGCATCTGGAACTCCTGCAGTTCCTTAGGAGAACATCATAATAAGTCCATTCTGCTTATAGCTATGTGGGAAAAATTGAACACCGAAGAAGTAAAAGACAGATGAAAATTTTCAGTGTTGAAATAGAAAGGCTTTCCTGTCGTAAGATAAACATGCATACTTGAATTTAATGTTTCTCAGTTTGAAAATACCAAGCTGTGAAGTATTTTACATCAATTACTGTGTTTCTTCAAGAATATTTTGCCTGTCTGAACCAATGGACTATGAGAATTGCAATAATATTTCAGCTGTTGAGGCTTTTCTAGCCTGTAAGCTATCCATTCCCCTTTTATCATCATACAGCTGAATAAATTTTTAAATCTGTAAAAAGCTACATATTGCACAAGTAGTTCTCTATGGCTTGTATGTAATACTGCAATATTTCTGAAGAATTTAATTGCCCAGATTGCACTGTGGATTCTTCCTGTCTTTCCTACTTTCTTCTATTTCTTGTATAGGAAAAACATGACTTTGAGTCAATCTAAATGATTTGGCAAAGAAACTTGGGAGAAGAGGTCTGAGTACTCTAAATAGGTGAGATTGCGTTGTTCATGTGCAATGAATGGAATGATGCGTTGAAATCAATGGTAGAAAGTGCATTTAATGTTTTGAAGTTCTGTTTGCGTAGTGAGTGTTTGTGACACTCGCTGCTTTTATTCCCCATGCCTTATTATTATTGTTATTTTTCCTTCTCCAGCCTCAGGGAACGTGACTCTGCAGCCCAGACTTGGGGATGGTTGCTAGGTGTGTGTTGAGCTTGTTAATAGGAACATATTTTAGGACTTTTACAAGTGAAGGATGTGTGGTTTGCTCCTGGGAGTGTTTTGCTTTGTGTGTCCAGCTGCTGAGTTTAGGTATGCAGTCATTTAAGCCATTGTTTTAAAATGTTTATTTGGGGGTTTTATTTGTATGGGTCTTTTTCATGATGTGACAACTGCTGTGAAAAAATGCCAGCTTATATAGCTGGAGAGGGGACTTGTCCTATTGTAATTACGGGTGACTCAGACTGTGGGAGAACATGCCCCCATCAGTGGGAGCATTTAGCCCTACACCCCTGTGACAAGCATTCCGCTCACTTCGGGGGGGTTGCTTAACTTCCTAAAACTATTGCAATGAGTGGAAAATAGATGCAAAAGGAACCTCATGCTTTCAGGCCTCTGAAATCACAACGGAGAAGCTGAGTATTGTGCTTCTGGGGATGTTTTATGTTTGGACATCTAGCATGTCTTCTTCTGTTTAAAAGTGTTTAAAGAGTTTATGATGGTGATGTGCAGCCTGTGCACGAGAGTGTTTTGTTTATCTTTCTAACTTGAGATTAGATGGTTAAAATTTTTGCAAAAAATGTTTTAGATTTTCTTAGCTCTGTAAATCAGTGCTGGTAGTTTGATTTGACCTCAGATGGCCTGCACAGCAGTATCTTAAGTATTGCATTTAATGGGAATAATGTGGTTGGTTATAATTCGCTGTTCACTGTCACTGTCTCTGAAGTTGTTATATACTTTATTATGCTAAGCTAAGATAACTTACCAGTTGGAGATACTCAAAGTTGTCAAACCTGGGTTTTCACAGGTAGAAGTGGGTATACAATGTTAGTCAAAGCAAAGTATCACTATAATGACTAGCCACAATAACACTAAGTGTTCTGGTAAGTGATCTTTGCATCTCTCCAGGTTCTCATTGTAAATGGCTGCTCTAAAATGTATGCTTGCAGCTACTAGAAAAGGTTGTAATTCGTTAAGTCTATTTGAAGAGCTCTTGGATAAATTTGAGAATAATAAATGAATAGGATAGCATAGGTTTTTTTTAGCTCATAATGTATTTCTGCTACTAGCTCACTTCTTATTATGGATACAGTCATTCCAAACGTTCAAGGTGGAGGAGGAAGGTAAATAATTTTTTTTCTAAAGCTGTTTTTCAGTGTAGTTGCTTTCCATGCTTATGAGAACAGCTGGGTGAACTTGTCAGTATGCTGGCTACAACTCTGGCTTTGCTTATCTCTTCTGGCACAGTGGCTGTGCTAGAGATGTTAGAAACACTGGAGGTTGGCGAATTCGCAAACAAAGGTGTGTCCATGTATTTGTTCTGCTGATAGATGTTACACAGCAGACAGGGGGTCCTATATCCTGAAATTCCATCAGTTTTAAGGTGGAAATCTCACTAGGAACAGGTCTCTGTTTTCAGAGTACAGAGTAGCTTGGTTTGTGTATGTAAATAAAATGGGAAGGTGGTGGTGACTAACAGGGAACAGCAGAGCGTATAGAAGCTACAGCAACCTAATGAAATAATCTCCTACATCTTTCATCATGTCTCACCTTAAAAACTTCGGCTTGACAGTGCTTTTATTTCTTCTGTTGTTTGCCTTATGACCGAGTCCTTCAGTTTATCGTTACGCAGCGGAGCTCGCATTCATTCTCAGTGACTGGTTCCCTGTGCTTCCTCCCGTGTAATGGCCTGCCCCTGCCGTCTGACTTCCATGCTTAGTTCCACTGGGGGGGCTATAGGACTACTTCTCTGATTAAATAAAGTAGATTCATGCCCAGACTTTGTTTTGAAGTAGAGGTTGCATGACAGAAGCTCTTTAAAATCATCATTGTATTACTTTGCATATCATGTAATCACAAATAAGTATTACTGTTAGTTCCCAGGTCTCATCTGTTTCATGTTGCTGAGTAAATTGGCTAATAGAAGACATGAAGAGTTTCCAGATTTCTTTCAAAGCATACATTGCTTACCATTCTCCTTTTATGGGAAGAAAGTAGTGCTGAGTGTAGAACTGCAGTATTCTGAAGCATGTCTGTGGAAAAAGTGTTGTCACCAGGTTATACTGCATAACCAGCGGTCTGCTTTCGAAAGAGGACCTATTGCTCTTGTCTGATAATATTATATGTCATTGTGTATTAGGATGCTATCCAATTTAGAAATATTTTCTTCCCCTTCCTATCTAATGAATGTTGGTACCCTGCTACTGTGGTCTAACTTACTGTTTGCCTTACAGTATAACAGCTCAGTAAGGAAACTACTGATACCTTTTTATGAGTCAATACAAAAAATGCAGGTCAAAAAAACATTGGTACTAGTGTGGCTTCAGTGGTTCAGATTCTGTTAAAATAATGGTGTGTTTTGACAAACTCAAAATTTTTCTTCTGAAAAAGGGGTGGACTATTTTTTTTTTTTTTAATACTGATGATTTACTCAATATGAAAATGAGGGTTTGGACACTGGAATGTTGTAACTTAAAAAGTGGAAGATGTTGGCTTTGCTCCATGGTGTTGAGGGGAACAATGTTTACTACACCTTGTAATTCAGAAAGTTTTACTGTGATATGACAAAGTGGTGGGAGTAGTGTTTCATGATAGCCTGCTATAGGGTAGACCAAACTTTTAAGGTCTTCTGGAAAACTTACTTTTCCAATATTGATTGTTTCTGTTTAAGATTATCTGTTAGTGTAGAATGAGACTTCAGTGGATCATAATATTTTGAAATAGACTTAGCTAGACTTAACTAATACTAGACTAAAACTAGACTAATGTGGAAATAGACTTAACTAATAGACTTTTATGGTAATAGACTTAAGGTAAAAGGTGCCAATGACTTCTTTTTAATAAACCCATTTTTTTTCTGTACTCATACCATGGCTTTTCCAGTTTCGTTTTCACAATTCAACTAGGCAAATTTTCTGAACAATCCTCATTAGAAAAGTTATGAAATCCATTCTGGATCCATCATTTTCTGGGTGTCTAATAAAAAAGAAGAAACATTAAAATTTGCAGTCCTCGTTATCACTGACTATCTTTAAAGAGAACTTTGCCTCAAAGCTCCTGGTGTTTTGGGCCATGGCAAGATAAGAATCTTTTGGAACTAGAAGGATGGCGTGAAAGACTCGATTTGGTGTGTGTTCTTCCTTGTGGAGCTGGCTGCTGTGCGAGCCTGCACAAACATGTGAGCTGACTTCAGTTCTAACAAGTCATGATATGTGGTGACATGTGCTGTACCAGTGAGACCCAATTTGTAGAAATGACAATGAAATCGACACTGTCTCCCATAACATCCTCATAGGGAAGCTCAGGAAGTGTGGGTTAGATGAGTGGACAGTGAGGTGGATTGAGAACTGGCTGAATGGCAGAGCTCAGAGGGCTGTGATCAGTGGCGCAGAGTCTAGTTGGAGGCCTGTAGCTAGCGGTGTCCCCCAGGGGTCAGTCCTGGGTCCAGTCTTGTTCAACTTCTTCATCAATGACCTGGATGAAGGCACAGAGTGCACCCTCAGCAAGTTTGCTGACGATACAAAACTGGGAGGAGTGGCTGATACACCAGAGGGCTGTGCTGCCATTCAGAGAGACCTGGACAGGCTGGAGAGGTGGGCAGAGAGGAACCTCATGAAGTTCAACAAAGGCAAGTGCAGGGTCCTGCACCTGGGGAGGAATAACCCCATGCACCAGGACAGGTTGGGGGCTGAGCTGCTGGAAAGCAGCTCTGCTGAGAAGGACCTGGGAGTGCTGGTGGACACCAAGTTAAGCATGAGGCAGCAATGTGCCCTTGTGACCAAGAAGGCCAATGGTATCCTGGGGTGCATCAGGAAGAGTGTTGCCAGCAGGTCGAGGGAGGTGATCCTGCTCAGCCCTGGTGAGGCCACATCTGGAGTACTGTGTCCAGTTCTGGGCTCCCCAGTACAAGAGGGATGTGGCACTACTGGAGCAAGTCCAGCGAAGGGCCACAAAGATGATTAGGGGCCTGGAGCATCTCTCTTATGAGGACAGGCTGAGAGAGCTGGGCCTGTTCAGCCCAGAGAAGAGAAGGCTGAGAGGAGATCTTATCAACGTGTACAAGTATCTGAAGGGAGGGTGTCGAGAGGATGGGACCAGACTCTTTTCAGTGGTGCCGAGCGACAGGACGCGAGGCAATGGGCACAAACTGAAACACAGACACTTCCATCTGAACATGAGGAAAAGCTTCTTCACTGTGAGGGTGACAGAGCACTGGAACAGGTTGCCCCGAGAGGTTGTGGAGTCTCCTTCTCTGGAGATATTCAAAACGTGCCTGGATGCAATCCTGTGCAATGTGCTCTAGGTGACCCTGCTTGAGCAGGGGGGTTGGACTAGATGATCTCCAGAGGTCCCTTCCAACCTCAGCGATTCTGTGATTCTGTAATTTGGCTCTTCCACCCTGAGTGTACAGTAGTATAGTTGTCAAGTGGAATTTTAAAAGGGGCAATTTGCTTTTAATAGAAAAAATCTCATGTCTGTTTTGTTTCCTGTACATTAGCTGGAAATGAAAAATGCTGGTCAAGTTCTGCTGCTATGCATTTGGGTTCCTCATAAATGAATTTAACTGAGTTGACTGCCTCAGTCTCTAAACTTGTGACGGACAGATTGGTACAATTTCAAGATGTAGACCGGATCCTTCATGGAGATGTTTGAGTCTGTTGCTTAAAAGGAATATTTAGATTTGAACTTTTTTTTTTCACATTAACAGCTTAATCCTCTTGTGAAAGCTCATCTAATACTAGGTTTCAAAACAGTCTCTAATGACCTATGTTTTGAACTTAAAAATGTTCGCGTAAAGCATTCATTAAAAATACACTGGCAAAAAAAGGGTGTGTGTGTGTCTTAGAATGAGCTTTGTTTATGAAAAACAGACCAGTTTTCCCCTTGATACTTTCTGATTTTTTTTTAACTTGCTTTTCAATGGATTTCACTATGTTATGAAGCATATTTGTGGAAAAGACGGGGGAAGAAGATCCTTAATCTCTCCCTCTTTTCATAGCCCCATTATATTAATATGACCACGATGCAGAACCTGCTGCTTTTGGTAGCTTGCATGTTATCTAATTGTACATTTTTAGAGAAAATTTCCAGACAATATAATCTTTTTCACTGCTCCTAATTTGGCATTCTTTTCGCAATTTTAAATATTATATGCAAATAGATATTAGTCTTCTCCTGCTCTTGAAGTCAATGAGAGACTTTACTCCCCATTAATTTTAGTAAATTGGGTGGGATCAGGATAGGGGCCTGTAAACAGATCCTTATTTCTTGTATGACTTGTGTTTTCTCTTTGTATTACCTAGAACAGGCAGATGATCAAGATGAACAAACTGGCAATCGACTTTCTGCTGGATATTTGAGTAAGATGTTTAGCTACACTTTTAAGAATTTACTTTAATTGCAGCTCTGTTTTTTCTCCTTTTATATTTTACCTAAGCCTAACACACCATGCATGTTGGGTATGTGGAAATCTTTTCACATCAGTCTTCTAGTTATGATGTTCAGGAATCCCAGATTTGATAACGCACCTTCAGGGCAGTTGTTGCTGGTTTAGTTTCAGAACAGTTATGTTATTGGCCATGTGTTTGCTTATCAGTGGATCTCAGCTGCAGCCAGATGCAACTTGTTCTCATGTCCAGTGAAAAATAAAGTTCGTCCAACAGAAAACTCTCGAGGCTAAATATTGCTGCTGCTTTAATCAGAAGCTGAATTTATTTGCAAGTACAGGTGTGTTTTCAAGTGTGGTCTCTAATTCAGCCCAATGTAATTTACAAGGACGTTTCATAGTTTACTTTTCAAAGAGGATAAGAAGAGGCTGAATATATAGAAGTGCACTTAAGTTTCATCAATACTTAAATATTAAGTATCATTAGTAAAATAGTAGTAGCTTTTACCGTGAGGTGTTACCCATATAGGAAAACCTGTTTCTAAGAATGAATTTCACTTCTTTGATATGCCTCTAAACGTGATCAAGTTCATTGTCAGTGCCTATGCTTTACTTAGAAGTATGCAGTGTAATAAGGACTTGATTCCTGGATTGGGCAATACTTATCTGGCTTGTGAGTATACAGATCTGATGATCCATTTCCATCGGTTGAATAATGCTCGTTTAGAATGTAATGCTTGTATTTGGTAAAGCTTGTCAAAGAGATTGGCTTTCTGAGAAAACTTGCATTGCATTCAACTGAAATTAAGTCTGTGCGTCAGACCGAAGAGTGACAATGTGTTCTTACATTGACTTAAGATATTTAGTGACTATACAGTCTGGCAGTACCTCTGTATAACAAGACATGCAAATAACAAAACTGTTACATCCTACAGTATCACAGACTTACCCTTTAAGACTTTTTTATTGTGTGGTTTCCTTGTTCAGTGTCTTTAATTTTGTAATCTCTTTTGTGGGACCTCTAATTGAAACTTGATTTTCATAAAGGTTGTAGCATATTTGTGCAAGGAAAAATGCTGATCTCTGTAAGAACTGCTGATTGATTCAGATTCTCATTTCATAACTCTTGAAAGATGATCCTAGGTTATTAGAAAATACATATAGCATGCATTTCAGGTCAGGTTAGCTTTGAATATCGTTTCATTGTTATTGCACTATTTCTAGTTTAAGAAGTTGTGGTCAAGTCTTTCTAAAGGTACAATATCGATACTTCGTAATTCTTCCAGACTTTAACTGGCAGGAAATGAAATGTAGTTACAGGATTATCATACACGTGATACTGGATAGCCGTAGAACAATACTAACTTCAAAGAGATACAGAAAACCAGATTCTTGCATGAGAGATCAGCGTTATCACTTCTTTTGTAAGACGAGGGGAAGATATTTCAAAACTGTAAAATCATTAGTTAAATTTGTTAGCGTTTGAGGAAATGAAAACAAGTGGGCTGTTTGTTTGCTGTTTATTGTTACTTTGTTTACTTTTGTGCAGTTTTTATCCTTAGAAAAGTAATAGGTACGTAAGAAATCTTTAAATATATTCAATACTATAGGCTAGATAATCTGCACTTCAAATACAGTAATGTCCGTTGAACTTTCCTCTCTGTGTTAGTAAGCAATAAAATCCCAGAAATTTTGTTAGTGTTACTTCTTGAGGTACTGTTTGGGGTGTGGAGACTGTTCCTGTAACAATGATGTGCAGTATGATCTTTATTCAGGTTTTTGAAAGAGACGTTTGAGAAGTTGTTCTGTCTTTTGTTCTGGTGGAATCTATGGAAGAGACTGACAACTTGATGGTTTTAGCCTGATGAAGACTGTTGGTGATGCTTGAGATAGGTGGGGAAAGCACAGATTTATAAATAAAGTTTAAATCCAGAAATAAGTCTGTAGGCTGCTGCAGTCTTGCAACATTCTTTTTTTTTTTTTTTTTTTTTTTTTTTTTTTGTAGGATGCTTACAGTGGTCGCACTTTAAAAACGACAGGGAGTTTAGCTCATGTGTGCTCATTCTGTATCTTCCTTCTCTGGTAGCAGTTGATAGATGTATATGAAAACAAAAAAAATCAAATTCTAACACTTTATACATTTGCCTGTAAATTATGCTTTCTTATTTTGTCACAAAACATTTGGCTTCTAATCAAAAACTTTTTTTTGTATTTTCATTGGCTTTTTGCTGTTCTACCTAGTACATAAAGAGGAAGAAGAAACTGATATTTAAAATGTTTATATGCTTACTTAAATCCCTGTGTGGTAATTTATTTTAAAATGAAGCATTTTAAGTGGTAGGCAGTGTAAAATACTAACGTCACAAAATAGAAAACTAATTTCACAAGAACTGTAGACTACTTGGTAGAACCTGTTGTTCAGTAACTTGTTAAAAACTTATTAATCTTTCTTTCAGAGGTGCCATTTTTTTTAAATAATAATGTTGGAGAACAAGATTCTCAGGCAGAGCTGAGTATACTCATCAGAGAATTTAGCATATGTAGACTTGTTATGGTGTTCTCATGTAGAGTATTAGCACTTAATTGTTCCTATTACTTGCCAACCAAGGGCTGTATCATGTCATTGATCTTGAGCAGAAATCTCACACTGACTCTGAGGAGTTCAGATTTGTTTCTTTTAATTCCCTAGAGGGATCTGGTAGGGCTAGAAGAGCTCTGTTTTAAAATCTATGGCATGGTTTGGCCCTAAATGTCTTAACTGCTATAATATCGTGTAAATGATTGATCGAGTGTAATTTTCTTTCAAATATAGTTAAGGCCTATTATTGGCTGTTGATGCTTATGAGTTGCCTTTTTATGGCTTCAGTATTTTGTTGATAACTTTATACAAACAAGTATATGTGTGTACTGTGGGATATGTATATATATTTTAAATGGTGTATTGCTCATAAGGGTAAATATGAAGATATATGTTCTGCTTTCAAATTGTTATGATGACAGAGATCAGAGCAAAACCAGCATTATTATACATAAAAAATAAAGAACTAAACAAGAAATGTGAAGTAGCTTCATTTTGCTGATTATTGTTAGGATACTGAACAGTTCGTAGTAAGTCTAAATTTACTATTTGTGCTTGCTATTATAAAGCTACAAAAACACCCCATCCAAATCAATGAGAAACTTAATCATTTTGCTTTTGTTTGGATGGAAGTCATTAGAACATAGCATAGCTCTGTGAAGCAAGGGTTGAAAGACAAGGCGTTCTGTGTTTGTAGGCTTGTAAGGGAAATCAAGGGCTTGCTTTATATACTTGCAAGGAGACATTATTTTATCTTTTCTATGCTAACTCTGAGGGACAAATGATCTAGAAAGGAATAATCCTGAGATTCAGTAGAGACAGAAATACTTGATATTGTGGGCTGGAAGTTGGTAAACAGGGATTTTTCCATCAAGCATGTGGGAAATAGTGCCAGTCCAGAAATGTTGTTATTACTCAGAGCAGCCTTTGTGGTGGAGAATGGCAAAAGCTCTCTTGAGAAATTTTGAGTAATAAGTATTCTAAATAGGTAAATGGCATTTGGATTCCTCTTGAGATTCAGTACTGGGTCCAATAATTAACAAAAAAAGATCTTTGCATGTTTTTTCTTACACTATATGATTTCAAGTAAATATTTTGCTGAAGCATTTGATAAAACCATTGCAGATTATTTAGTTCAAGGTCATCACAGCACCGGTAACACAGTTTACTGAATAGTGGGAGAGATGGATTGGGTTTGAAATCTTTGTGCTCTGTAACCATGAAGAGGCACAGGTCTTGCATAATATTCAAAGGCAACTTATATAACTAGAGTACTGCCTGATGGGTTGATTTCTTGCTTGTCTGATCTGTACACACGTCACATTTCTTGACACATTTAGTCACTGAAAATGATTTAATATTAGTGCAAGGAAATATGGAACTGTGTAATGCATATTAGAATGTGTAGAGTCATGTTAATGGGGTGTGTAGGATCATATTAATGGAGTAGAAATTACCCTCAAGGCTATGTTTCTATAAAAAGATTTAAATGAAAATTACATCACTAGAAATATTACAGTGTTTCTTTACATCTATCTAAACACATACAGTTAAACAGCTTTCGCTTTTAAAAGAATGGCATGCTCTTGTATTATTTTCAAGCTGGTGTTACAATATTTTGCTTGTGTGAGAACGTAAACTTCCACTTGGGAGATAAGTGGAAAATAATAAGCACAATTTTGTTCTTTTGAGTCAAATCTAAAACCCGGTCTTTTTTATGCAATAACCAGTTGATGTCTGCTATTAGAAGGCCACTTAGAAATTGGAGGAATTGATGAGGTCTGGGGATCTGTGCATGGTGTGTGTGTTTGCCGCTGCTGTACTGTCGCTGTGTCTGGGGACTTTGTTTCGCTGAACACAGCCTGAGAACTCGCTGACTCCAGAGCCCCCGGTCGTGTGTGGGGCCACAGGCAGGAGCACATGAAGGATTTTTTAGCAACATGTTCTTTAAGAACTAGTTGGTAAAGTAAGAGAGAAGTAATTGGCAGTGAATATCCATTTATGAGATCTCTATTTGAGTTTTGAGGAAATGGTGAGGAAAGGTATTGGCGGATTTTCATGTGTCTGAAAACTGAACAAGTCTAACGTTTATGCAAGCTGTTCACTAAACTTAGTTGCTGCCTAGAGGGTGGACGTACAATTGTACTAGTACAGTGAACTGTCTTTTCATTTACATCATTTAAAAGTATTAAATTTCAGGTAAGTTTCAGTCATCTCAAAATAATGAATGATGGTAAGGAATGAAAACAGCATATGGTAATTTCAGTAGTATCTGGTAAACGCATACATACCTTTTGAGCAAAAATATTGGGTCTTTTGTAACTGTAGTAGTTGCTTTCTCTTTCATTTAAAAATATTTCTAGTCAAAATACAACCTTAAAGGAAATTTCTTTGCCTGTATGCTACACAGGAGGCAGAAAATACTAATCTAGTGAATTTTCCTGTAATCTGTGAAGGTTCTGTATCTGTTTTGATGCTGCTACTGTTAAACTTATTCCTCTCTTAGCCACAAAGGTCTGTTTTCCTCTGTGATACAGTTCCTGTACGGTTAAGATTTTACAGTTTTTTGGCACTTAAGTTACAACGTCTGGCTGACCTTAGATGAAGAAGCAAGTACATTGTTTCTATGACTCTGTGGAATATTTAAAGGATCCCATTTGTACATAGCAAATATTCTAGAACAAAAACTGTAACTTCTGCAAATTTGATGAGACTTTCTTTGCTGCTTTCAGTTGAGCTAAATTTCATCCCACTTCTGCATAATGTTGCTACAGTGTCTTCTCAATGAAAAGCATTTTACCATTATGTGTACTGTACTCCATAACTCACTGCAGTTGGGTTAATAGAGGCAGCAGTATAGTAAAACAATTCTGTATCCTTCTTTGAGGAGTAAAGGATACTTTAGAAAGTTTGACTTCTCAGTCTACAAAAAACCCAAAAAGTTATTTAAGAGCTTGGTCTTAGTGTGAGGACCAGTGCACTCCCTTTGTTGATTAAAAAGGCAACTAGAACACCTAGATATATTCTCTATCCTTTGGGCCTTGGCCTCTTCTTTTCCCTCTGTGTAAATGTGGGGAGGCAACAGTATTACAACCAACCTTTGTATTAGCTTAGCCAACATCCTTTGTTATAAGGATATTGACTTTTATTGTTCTTTAGTGCTAGTCCTCCCCGTAGTGCTTCTCTAGATATATAATTTTTAATACAGGGACTCCATCCAAGTGCTTTGGGTGCCTTTGATAGTCTTATGTAAATACACTAAGACCAGTCATTGAAACTAAATCAAATAAAGTAGCCCAGCAACAGTATAACAAAATCAGTCTGCTTCTGCACAGTACTGCTGTACAGTCCTACTGCTGTGCATGGTTGGGCAGGTGGAAGCACTGTAAGCATGAGTTGCATTGTCTATCATTAATGCGATAGAAGATAACACTGAAAATGACTCTCCTTTACCCAAGCAGTGAAGTATGTCCTACTTCAGTGCACCAGTGCAAGTCCAGGGTAACTCCAGGGAAGCTGCAGTGATCTGTGTTCATCAAATTGGACCCACACAAGCAGGTTCTTGTTAACAGGTGTTGTGTGTGAATCCAGTTACAGCGGTTCTGTAGCTCAGACAGGAGAAGTGACCAGACAATGTTAATGTGAGGGTGAACTGTAGAAACCTACTGCACACACATCCCCACCACCATTTTTTTTTTTTTAACAAATATTGACTGTTTCACATGAGGCTTATAAATTATATTACTAAGGAAGGCAGGATAGGAGATGTATTTGAAATACAGAAGAACAGGAATGGAATGGTGTTTAGCACAGATTCTGTAGCTGTCCAACAGTTTAGGCTGAGGTGCTGTGTTGCACCTGCTGTGTTTAAATACCTCTGCTTTAGAAACTTGAAAATATCTGTTGGACATTGCACTTAATCAAAGGTTGTTCTTAAAAAGGTAGTCATCAATTATTTTGGTATTTACTTCAGCATTTTTTGTTAAATGTCAAGTTGTCCCACACTGGGAAGTTTAATTTTCATCTACAAAATTCTTTCTGAACAAACGTGTCTCCAGCAAGTGTATGTGAGAATAAAAGTTAATATTTTACAAAAAATAGGTTGTCAAATAAACTATGGCATGATTTTGTTTTCATTATCATTTCCATAGGCTGAAAACTAAATAGGAACAATCTGGTTTCTATGGAGCAGATCTGCATTAGGTTACTTCCTTGAATTTTTGATATCATAGTTAAAGGCAAAGTTAAATAGCTGTTGCAGATTTTGCTGATTTTGTAACAGAAGAAGTTTAGTTTTACTAGTCTATTACTCCTAGTCTGTGGGGATATTTGTGTGCTAATGGCTGAACTTCAGATTTACAGGGACTGTAATACTAATAATCTACTTGTAGATCAACATTTCCAGTGTAACGGTCAAAATTCTTTATATTTTTCAAAACTTGAAAGGTTTGGATTCCTTTTTTGTTTTTATGAAAAGCTTAAATTGGGAAGCTACCAGTTTGGGTGTCTAGACATTTGGATATTTTTAAGCTTTGAGTTTAGGTTCTTCCTCACAGTCTGTCCTGAAGTCAAGATAAAACAGTAATTCTTGATTAAAGTCTAAACTAACCTTTGTTTTGTGGTATCCATTTTTAATGACACATTTAATATGTAGATACTAAGATTTACCTTTATATCTACCATGTTATTTTAGTGGTCTGCAAATATGGGCATATACACTGTAGTTCTAGAAGCATAACAACAGCCTGGTTTTTTTGGCTTGAACAATAAGTGATTTTGGAATCTAATGCAGTGATTAGATCAGTGTGTTTGCCTCGAGGCTTCAGTCATTTAATCTAAACTCTGACTCTGCTGAAAATTTCTGGCACATTCTTTATTTGAAAATAATATTATTCAATAAAAGAAGAATAGCATCTGCATCTTTGTATAAAAAACACTGAAGCAAATTAACAACGGTTAAAACTGAAATGCAATCAGACTCTGGAGATAAGACTTACTTGTCCCTCCTTCCTCCTGCTCTCCCCAGTGGGTTGTTTTCTTTCAAACATTTTATGGAGCCTGTTGTACTTTGTATTAGTCTCAAATAACTGGTCTCTAAACAATTTCTCTAATAAATTGGTTTCACAAAGCTAGTGTGGGAGCCCAAAGGCTTGCTGCAAGTTAAGGACATAGTGAGTAAAAAAGGCTTTCTATCCATGGCCAGCTATGTGATTAACATTTTTTTTGCAACTCCTTTCCCTGCCCAAACCAAAAGTTCAGAATAGTAGATTTCAGAAAAAATATCCAAAATTCAAACTAATCCTGAGACATGTTTTTCTTCAGAAGTGCCACAAAAGAATGGGTGGGGGGGGAGGGAGGGATAAAAAGCATGAATAAAAGGTTAGTCTTCCTTTTCTGGTATTCACTGAGACCCTCTTAAACCACTCTTGCCTCTCTGGAGATCACTAGGTTTGTACCTATTTTTAAAAAGAAGGATTAAAAACAAAATATGGA
Source organism: Apteryx mantelli (assembly GCF_036417845.1). Taxonomy (NCBI): domain Eukaryota; kingdom Metazoa; phylum Chordata; class Aves; order Apterygiformes; family Apterygidae; genus Apteryx; species Apteryx mantelli. The sequence continues at coordinate 24,892,182 of NC_090020.1, read as the reverse complement.
CTTAATTAGGATGATGTTAATTTTATGCAGCATGCAGTACTATGAATTCATTCTGTATAGAGAAAAACATGGCATGTGGGCATGTATCTGATTTACAAAAATTGTAACTCTAGAATTGAGAGCCCGTGTTCTGATTTAGTACTCTGTGTTCATATGTCTGTGTGTGTGCCTGCTCACACTAGGAATTACTAGAAATTGTGGTGTGGAAGGAGAGCAGCAACTAAGCAAAATTCTTCATAGTCTTCCACCAAAAACATACAGGCATTCAAAATAGGGTAAGAGTTTAAAGAGGTTTTGAATTTTGTGGAAAACTTTCAACCACTGAGAGTTACATTACTCTGATAATGTTTTCCTTGACTGACATGCAGATGTCTGTCCTGCAAAGAAGTATAGTGCTCATTCTTCAATTTTGTCAGTTTTAACTCGCAAATTCCAGGTCATTTAAGAGGCAAAAGCACTGTTAGTGTTATTTAAAGAAATTAAAGTGTTGGCCCCCTGTCTTTGTCTCTGAGGTGTTGCGTATATATTGTGATAGTACTGCAGGGAGCAACTCCCCCCCTTTATGTAAGGGGAAGACCACCTGAAGTCTGGATAGATAATGACACAAAGTCAAAATATAACTATATAAATCCTTAGGTACCTGTGATATTCAATGTGTTTGTGCTCTGTTTTGAGTAACAATGACAATATCCATAACAAAAAAAAAAGTAAGAAAATTAATGTCTTTGTTTCCTCTGCACACTTAGCCTGTTTCACCATTTCTCTTTGCTATTGCTGACTATTTCCCACCTCTTTCTTTGCCTTGTACCCAACAATGGCAGAGAGAGGACTGCCTAGACAGGAGAATGTTCTTCCAAACTTGCAAAAATTATTGGGAAGTCAGAGGCAGATGGAATGTGCTTTTTTCCTGATATTTTTTTTTATGTTGTATGTTTCTCTGCCTTCTGTGAGGTAGTGTTGATTTAAATTGTTGCTGTATTTTGTCTGTTTCCCATGTTTGTTCTAAATGTATTGAATTGAGATAAAAAGTCTGATAAAAGGAATAATCAACTCTGGTATTTAGGTATTCCAGCAGTTGAATTACAGTTCAGTCCTACTAAATTGGAACAAGGGATGCTGCACTAGTGAAGTAGAGAGCTTTATCTATAAAGGCCAGCTAGTGTTTTTTAAATCACTAAGGTGACACAAGGCTAATGGAAATAATGTAGTGTGCTGACTTCTACCCTGAACAGAAGAGAATCCAAATTACTTGCCCTTCAAATAGTATCATCCCAGTGTTAAGATTTTTGGTGTATTTCTGTTTGAAATAGCAGGAATTGGAATGTTTTATCTTTCCCTCTATGTCTTTTGGAAGTTAGTTTTTTAGCATTGCCCCAAGATGGCTTTGAAGCCCTGCAGGCAAGCTGGGATATCAAAGCACTACAGGAATTCAGCAGTAATTGTTTTATGGCTTGCCAGGAATCAGACCTATTTGTATAGGTAGCACAGAAAATAGCTGTGATTTGACAATTTGGTGCCATTTATATCCACCATAAAAAAAAAAAAAAAAAGTTAAAGGCGTATTTTGGAAACAGGAACTAAGCTGTAAATGCAAATTGCTTCACCATTTTCTCAAAGGAACAAAAAGGAAGCAGGGTTTGGGAAACTTTTTATTGAAGCAAAGTTAACAATGGCCCTGTCTGCTTTAAGGATATTTAATACTGTACTTGTACTGTGAAATTACACATTTGTCTGTTCATTTAGTAAAAGATCACATAGTCTGAAATGTATGGGTTATAAAGGACTTGATTACTGAGAAGGCAGAAGGGTAAATAACATACTGCTGTTTAAGTGTCTATGAATGAGTAGTCCAAATGGGCCTCAATTCTGGAAAGTTTTGAACTAATATGGTGCGTTTTTCTGGTGTATGCGTGCGTGATATGCTTTCCATTTTCTGAGAGTCTTGCTCCAAATCATTTTTCAGGTGCCATTCATGACTGAACAGTTAAGCACGCACTTTTGAAATTCTAATAGGGTACTTAGTTGCTCAGAGAAGCCATTGTGAAAAGATGTTGGTGACATTATTTGAGAAACCAGTGTTTAAAAAGCAGTAGATCTCCCAGAAAGGAGTTTTTGGGTGTTCTGCTACCTTCTAGGACTTTGGTAAGCATCTGGTGATAGTAACTTGCTTGCATTTGCCTTGCTTTTCAGGTGTCTGTGCTGAGTATTGTGAACCTAAAAATATGTTTGTGCAGTTACTGTAGTGCTGGAAGTGTCCTGGGGGAAAAGTGTTTTCTGGGATACTGGTCAGTTGCTTGCAGTAAATGACAAGTGCTGGAGGACCTTCTTTACTCAGTTAAAAGCAGTGTTTAAAGAGGTGTGAAGTGACAGTGACATAAACACGAGGAAGGAAAATCTGTGACCATGTCTCCTTGCATATCTAAAAAGAGGTGGGATGTAAGTCATTGGGAAAGGTAAAAAAAAGTTTTTGCTAACTCATCCAAATGAAGTACTTGTCGTTACAGGAGCATCGGGACATTAGTATTGCTCACAGTGAGGACTGTTGAGGTAGCTGGTTTTTAGCTGGTAAGTCTCTGCTCCTTAAATAAAACAGAGCATGTTCAAGATGGTGAAGGGAAGCACTGCTCTAATTTACAAATGAAAATTTGAGGCACGTAAAAATGAGTAGTCCAGAACACCACACTGAGCACAGCAGAATCCAGAACTGAATTCAGTTCTAAGACTCTTACTTTCTAATCTAAGTGCTCCTGTTAGCATTCAAGCTATTTTTATAGATTAGGTACATCTGACATCTTTGTTCCTGGTCTCTTTCTGATTCTCAGAAGTGCTGATGTCTGTTGGCGTGTTCATATCTTGCTAACAAGCTGATAGAGGTTGTTGTTGTAAGTCTGAAACTTTTGTATGCTATGGGACTTCACTTAAGACAGGAGCAAGGTTTGGCACCTCTTATACTGGCCTGCTCTGTGAAAATCTCTAAAGGCTCCCATTGGCCCTTACTTTGTGAAGGAGTGAGTCTATCTCAAGACTTGGTCTGTTCTTCCAGCTAATGACACTCCTGCCAATACACAGTCTATTCTTTGTTAATATCTCAACTATTTCTGTCTTTTGGTATCTTCTAGAGACTGGAAACTATTGAACATTTTAATAAGCTTTGGCATTTGTCTTAAATTCATTCTTGCATCTTATTCATTCTTGCATCTTATTCATTCTTGCATCTTATTCATTCTTGCATCTATTATTTTAAAGCCATTTGCTTTCAATAGCTTTTAGGCATCTGGTTATGCTGTTAGTGGATTTCCAGCTTTCACATTCATATATTAAAAATAGAAGAAACACTAAGATTTATAGTTAAGCTTTTAGGTTGTCAGTTTTCAATAACTAAGTCTTGTTTCAAGCTGGTAGACATAGCTGCTGCTTCTCAGTCTATGATGTTGTTCACTTGAATTTTCCCTTTTGATTTGAGCTGTCTTGCTTGAAATCTGTAATTTGGCTTGCTAGGTAAACATCTTGTCTTCTAAAGCAGTGCTTGAGAATGGATTCTTGGGTTTGTCACTAGGTTAATGATCTCTTTGGGCTGGGATTATTCAAAGGTAGCTGATGAGTTTGGGGCCTTCAAACTTTCTATGGCATTGAATACTCAGCTCCTTTTCTCTTTGAAAAGCTTTGCCAAGAGTGGAAACCATACAGTTAGACCAAGATGCAGGCCAAATGGTTAGTAACTTCTATGCAGTGAGATGTGAATAGTTAAAAAATGTATGATGTAGCTCTAACTGGAATACGATTACCATTAAAATTGTGTCTTCAGAGGGTTAACAGTTTTCCTCACATCATGCAATTTATGTGCCACTTGCAATGCTGTTGATTGTGTTTCTGAGCATTGTATGGGCTAAATTGTTTTTATTTCTTGTCCTACTCATGTTCTAAATTGTTAACAAGTCTTTTAGCTATGAGTGTTGAAAGAGTGGAGATTTTGGATGTATCCGGTGAAGCTTTTAAAATTCTGGCATACCACATTCACCTGAAATGTGAAGGGGGACTGTCCAGTTTTCTATTACAAGAGCATGACTATAGCCTTTTGCCTTTCAACAATAATAATTATTAGTAAATGTTAGAGATCTTATGTGGGTTGTGTCCTGAAATAGAGCTTAATTAAAAGATCTTGTAGTTAACTGATTCATGGGGATTTCTGATTGAACTAGCAAGATTGTAGGGGAAAAGGAGGTGCGACTGCTGCAGATCTACTGCTCTGTGTTCTTGTGTGGACTCCTGAAGTCACAGGATGCCTCTCTTCCCTCACTGCGTAGAGTGGCCAAGGAGCTCTACACAGCACGCAGTAGGTGGAGTGCCTTTGAATTTTCCTTTCTGTAGTCATCTTGAGCAGCAATGATCTTGCATTTCTGCTTATCTTGGTCTCTGTGCATTAGTTTAGGCACCCAGAGGAGTTTATCTACCATTTGCTAATATGCGTTATCCTGAAGTTGCACATGCAGTGTAGTTCTTAGAGAAGAATCTGAACTGCATTCGTTCTTATTCTGAGCTTTAAGAGTGCCTGAGAAGCTTTAAATGCTAATGGATCCTTAAAAGAAGTCTTGTTTATACCACTCTTTTTAACATGCTGCTACTATGTCATTATTTCCTGTGTAAAGTTTATAGCAAAAAGGAACATGATTCCTTTTAAAAATCTATAAAACAAGATCTCTAGCAGCAGAATGTTGATCTGGAGCTTGTGAGCTTATCTAACAAGTTCCCATATGGCTACTCTTGCTGTGGTTTTGTAAGGGTGAAGGTAAACTCTTCCAGAGTTGCTCTGCACCTCATTTAAATACTTTGGCCTTCTCTTCCTCTTTCCCAAAGTCTGCTCTCCCAGTTGTTAAATAACTATTTATACTCTCAGAGCCCTGATAAATGCAATTAGTGGATTCATACAAACAATAAACTTACTAGAGTACAGTTTTGTAGTATGCCTCACTATATCTGTTTGCGACCTGCTGCCAAAATGAATGGCTGACCTCTCCTCCTATCTGCATGCTTCCACAGTTTTTCATGGGACAGCAGAGTGAGCTCGACCAGCACCTTGATTCAACATAAAACCAACTTCCAAGCCTTTCCTACTATCACTCACCCTGAACTTTTAAAAGATTCATTGTCTGTTGGATCCATGGGCTGAACTGACTCAGCTCTGCATGCTCTACAATCATCCAGTGCAAATGGGAGAGGTGAGAATGCATAGCTGAGAATGGAAGGAAAAGCAGGACTTTCTTTGTCAGTGGCAGTTTGCAGTCAGATGCGATGAGGTATTATGTAAAAATATATCCTTAGAAAGAGTTCTTGAATACTTAAGTATTGTATTGACATTGATGATGATGTGTAGCGGTCCTGACTCTGGAACTTCTGCCTTTGCACAAGAATCTTTAACTCCCTGTAGAACTGTACTTACTCACACTGAATATCACATATTTGTAAGTGCTGCAGATTTTGCAGTGTATTTGAGAGGCATAGAACCCTGCAGTATCAATTATAACATCCAAAAGAACTGCAGAGCTTGGGGAAAAGTTTGCCCTGTATGTGACAAAAGATTATCTACTTACTAAATACTCTGTAGATCTGTAATAAGAAAAGCTAATGGAATACTTTGCTTGTCACTTAAAGAAAATAATGATTAGCAGACATAATGTGTTACTTTTCATTGTATGGAAATAAAAAATGTATTTTCCAAAAATGCTTCATTCTCTTCATGGACTAATAACTTCAGTGTTTAACCATATTTGGGTTGAAGATGGACATGTAATTAACATGTGACATCACTTTTGGTTTTGTTTGTCAGAGCTTTAACTAGATGGGAACTGTTCAAGCTCTTTCTTTAAATGTTGGTCTCCAAGGAGAGCTAAGAGGCTAGCAATAAGAGGCTAACACTGACTGTTGCTTCTTATGCTTTTGACAGTAAAATACAAAAACTACTTCTTTAGTGCTCTCTACAGAGGAATTGATTCAGTCTGAAGCTGAACCAACAGAAGTTCCTGCAAAAACATCAAAAACTTCTTGCAAAAGTTTTTAATTTGGAAGCAATCCTGATTTAAAAAACAACATAACCTTTTTATTTCTAATACTGAATATTTTTATTGCTAATTTATCCCTTCTTAATGTGTGCAAAGATAAAAAATACTTATACAATACCAAGCCTATGTTTGGTGGAAATCTGAAACTGAGGTTCTTATTTACTGTCAAATCTTTCAAAAACGTAGTAGGTTCCTCAGGCTGTTCTGCTTGCTTTGTTTTACTTGAAGAGTACCTTCCAGCTCTAAGAGAGTAAAAGAGATTCAGTTTTCCTAAATCTGCAGAATGTAAAAGTACACTGCTTCCAGTGCTGTTTCCAGCACTTGCCATGCGGTGTTGGACACATCTAATAGGTCTTACACAAGATGAGCAGCGTTGTTATGAATTGTCTGTGCTTCAGGTTGTTGGCAATGGTAGCCCTTGGGCTGGAATACTGCAAACACTGTTGCTTTCTACAAATGTAAAGCCTCTTGGCAGTTGGCTGGTGAAAACTAAATACTCTAGCCAAGCTGCAGAGCAGCAAATGGTTACTATATACGTATCTACATCTGTCAGTCCAGAGGCCTCTCCCACACTTCTACATGAATTAGGATACATGACCTAATGCTCATATAAATGAATCTTAAAAAAAAAAAAAAAAAAAAAAAAAGAGAGAGAGAGAGGGAAGAAAGAAAAGAAAGGTGGCCCTTGCTTGTGGTCTTCTAGATGACACAATGGCTGTTTTGTTGCATCAATAGAAACAAAAAAAATCTTGATTCCCTTTCTGTTGCTGGGGGTAGACACAAGTGTTGGGTCTGTTTTCTGTTTAGTAAGGTTGGTTGCTATCTTCTATAAGTATTTTAACAGGTAAGATAATCTGCTGCCTTCTCCTTCTACTTTTTCCCTATCAGTGTTCAAAACATGATGCGTGATGTCCGGGTAGAATTGAGCCATGGGAAGTTCTGGTGACATTAGGCAGGGTTAATGCGCAAATATGGAATGCAGAGGTATTTTATTTAAGGAAGGTGAAGGAGGAGAAAGCTTCTTAAATTGCTGCTCTGAAAATGGGTGAAGTTTGTTTATTTTTATTTTTTAAGTGATTAAAAAAAGTCAGGATGCTCAAATTTTTATCTCACATTCATAGTGATGTGGGTGGGGCTCAATGCAGGAATTATTTGTCCATTTTTCCAAAGGCCTACTTAAAGTGATGTTTATTCAGAAAACAGTTGCACTCAGAGTTACCACAAGCAGTTGAACTGAAAGTTACCGCACTGCAATCTATGTTGGTGTATCCTGAGAGAGATTATTTGAAGTTTTAGGTTTCCTTCATGTCCATAAGGCATTTTACTAAAAAAACTTAAAAAAACTTAAAAAAAAAAAAAAAAAGCATCTGCCATTCTGTAGTGGAATTGTAGTTACTCCTTTTCAGCATAGCATAGTGTTGGAAACAAATTCATCAGACTGTTCCAAAATGGAAGATGTGCAGTGTCATTATCACTGAGCCCCCTTATCAAGCACTTGAACAGGTAAACCTGAAAATTTATGGCCTTAGAATCGAATCAGAGAGCAAAGAACAGTAGAGAGGCTCTTGATTACCCAAAGCATGGACAGCCTAGGTTGATCGGTTTAGTTTTTGAATTTTAAATGATATTTGCAGACATTTGCTGCGTTTTAGAATTTGCTTAAATCAGCTGAGGAGAGTGATTGGTATTTTTAAGAAAGTATGTATCATAAATACTTGGGCCTGCTATTTTTTTTTTTGTCTTCCTCCTGTGGAGAAAAGGTATGCTGTGTGCATTTGTCAAGAGCTGAATGTCAGTGGTAGTGTATGTAGGAAGGAGATGGGCAGAGACTCATCAATAGAATAGTGCGAGTGAGGTTTTAGGGTTTAGTATTTTTTCTTGTTGGTGCTAGGCAAAACAGCCGTTACTGGGTTTTGTTATTTCCTTGCTCTTGCTGTGCTCAAAGTGAAGGTAGCTGGCATAGGCTAGATAATGAAAGATAATGGGTTAGCACTGAGCATAACAAAGTTGAAGAGATAAACACAGTAAATTTAAGGAAACAGTACATGCACAAGCAAATGAAGAATATACAAGGCAGCACTGATCAAATACAACTCATGTGAAATGCAACCTGTGAAACTAATTTGCCAGTTTTCCTCACCAGGGATGCGGTTACCTGAATTTCAGTGTGGTTCTCCCATTTCATTTTACTCTGCATCTTAAATATATATTTTTCCTACCTCCCCTGTGATATATGCTTATGGCCAGGGTGTTGAACTACTTATTGGGAGACTTTATTAATGGTAGCGGCCAGCTTCATAATTTTGGACTAGATAGTGCCTTGCACTATCCCTGGTTTTCCATGTATAAACAAAGTCTTCTGATGGTCACACTTTTTTAGAATACTGCTTTGAAATCTCTAATTAAAGAGGCAGTGGTGATGGCAGACTTGTCTGGCTTCTTGATATATCTGTTGGACCCTCTTGTCCTTAGTTAACTGTGATTCAATTAACTGCTTCAAGACTGGTGGCTATTCTTTGACTTAGATGCCTATAGACCCATTTCAGTATTAACTCTCCTGGGAGAAGCAGAAACTACTGTAGCTGTCTACAGTTGCTGCCATGCTTGTGAATCTAGTTCTCCTATAATATTCTAGTTTGTCATGGCAAGAGAAAATTGTGTGGAACTTCACAAATCTGAAGCCTTGGAGAGGAAGAGATTGTAAAAGACAATGAATGAAAAAATAAAATGGAGAATTTCCTGATTTGATCCAACTGATCCACATCATTGCCTGTTTTAAAAACAATACCTGCTTCTGCCATAAACAAAAAGATAATCTGTTCTTAGGACAAAGGGGGGAAAATCTTTCCACAGCAAAATCAAATGATGCAAATTCACTTTTCTTAAGCAGATTTTAGGTAAATGTCATGAGAAGACCTTCCTGCATCTTAATTTAAAAAAAGTATTTGGACAAGATTATTTAGTTGCTGCCACTTGTCATTTTATGTAGTTATGACTTAAGCAGATTACCAGTTTTTTTAATGTTTGAAATAGGTGCTATAATGTCAGACCTTTTTATCTTAACTTATTTTTTCACCACTATAAATCTTTTTCTTTTTTTTTTTTTTTTTTTTTTAATCTTACTCATCTGTCTTGGAAAAGATCAAGCCTCTTAACATCTTGTGTGTGAAAACAACACTGACTTGAACATAACATTGGTAAGCAAGCTGCTCATGCTGTGTATGCAGCTAATCTCTCTGATACATAAACTTCGGTAAAAAGGAAGGCTGAATTGCCTTTACCCAGGTTATGTGCTGTTGGGGCTAGCATTTGGAGTTGGATAGGAATTGTACTTTTAACACCTGTAGGTGATTTTTGAAAAGTCTCCTCCCCTCCTCACCACCACAAGGAGAGCTGGAAAAGGCTAATATAGTAGTCTTGCATATTCCCACCCCCCCCCCCCCCCCCCGTTTGTCAAAAACAAATTACTGAGAGGTTTATTAACCTACTGAAAACTTGTATGTCTTCATTCACGTAGTAAGTTTGTTTTGAAACATCAGGTTTCCTTTAATTTAAAAGAACATCTTAGGCCCTGAAATTACAAGTTTTTGAACATAGCGTAAATCCCTTCAAGGCACATGCGTGAAGTTGCATACTTGCTTAAGTGTTTGCAGGCCAAAAGCCTTTGTTTTAGAATTATTGTCATTTGCTTTCCCCTTTGCCTTGCCTTGGAAAAGAGATTCTACCAATAATTGCACTTTAATTTTTTTCCCCCAAGAATACTATTTGGAAACATACTGTATTACTGAACTTGTGTAAAATATGTACAATAGTGTTACTGACAGTGATTTAAAGCAATTTGTCTTTAATGCAATACTTTGAAATAGCTTTGCTTTTTGCCCTAGGTCCTCCTCCCATCCCTCCCCCCCAAAAGTGTGTTTTGTTTTTGTTTTTGTTTTTTCAAAGTAGTCTGATGTTAACTGGAGAAAATAATGTATTATTACCAAATTTATATAGAGGACAAACTCTACAACACATTTCATTTTGTACTTGCAGCCAACTTTAATTACCTGGAAGTTCTATGGGGATGGTTGATATAAATGTATTTTTTATTACTGAAATATTTAGAAAATACAGCATTGATTTAGTTCATGGCATGGTTCATTTATTCTTGAGGACTTTTCCTCAGAACAGATGGCTGTTTAGTTATGTAGTTTTTATAATGTTGATTCAGGCTTTGCCATTATAATGTTACAACTCAAAGGAAAAATCCATGTATATTATGTCATGCGTATGTTTTTATAAATTTAACAAATAGCTGGACTTCATGGAAGATACTCTACCAGGAGAATTCAGGTAACTGTATGTTAAGCTTTAGCTTGTGGTTTCAATTGCAGAAGATGTTGGCAGTAACTCATCTATTTAAAACATAATTGCTGACATAACAATGTACATACTGTAACTTAAAATGAATTGAATGCTTGGATGCTGTTAAATTTCATGACAAAAATGCAGTGAGGGTAAAGGAATGTAGCACATGGTTAACAAATGGAGAAACACATAGGAATGGCTTCCTGTTTTAGTTGTAAGAAAAGCACTGAGTTTTGAGTTTTCCAATTCTGTTATTCTACAAAACAAACAGTTAAATAAGAAGGAGTGATAGTTTTAACAAATTGGACATAAGTTCACAGTTCCTGATGGGATGCACCCAGGAGTGCTGAAGGAGCTGGTTGATGTCATTGTGAGGCCACTCTTATCTTTGTAAGTCACTGCAATCCAGAGAGATTCCTGAGGACTGGAAGAAAGCAAATGTGACTTCCATTTTAAAGAAGGAGAAGAGGAAGGATCTGGCTAGTCAGGCTTGCCTTGATCCCTGAGAAGGTGATGGAGCAAATTGTTATGGAGGTCATTTCCAAACATGTTAAGGACAAGAAGGGGCCTGAGAGTAGTCAGCATGGATTTATGAAGAGAAGTTGCATCTGACCAACCTGATAGCTTTCTATGATGATATTTGGCATGGACAAGGGGAGAGCAGTGTATGTTGTGTATGCTGACTTCAGTAAGACTTTTGACAACTCTCTCCCATAAGATCCTCATAAACAAACTGATGAAGTACAGGCTAGAAAAGTCAACAGTGAGGTGGACTGAAAACTGGGTGATTGCAAGCTCACAGGGTTGTGATCAGTGAGATGAAGTCCATCTGGAGGCCAGTCACTAGTGGTGTCCCCCAGGGGTCTGTATCATGTCCAGTCCTGTTCAACTTCTTCATCAGTGACCAGAATGAAGGGACAGAGTGCATCTTCAGCAAGTTGGCTGATCGTACAAAACTGGGAGGAGTGACTGATACATTAGAGGGCTGTGCTATCATTGAGAGGGACCTCGACAGGCTGGAGTGAAGGGCAGAGGGAAACCTCATGAAGTTCAAGAAAGGGAAGTGCAGGGTCCTTCACCTGGGGAGGAATAACCCTGCTTTGAGCAGGCAGTTTGGAAGGGATACTCAGACTGACTAGAATTCAAGGACGCAGAAGGGAACCAGAGGTGTCTTCCAATCTCAAGTATTCTGTGATTCTGTACAGTAGCAGAGATTTCTGCTGGAGGCCTGACCTTCCTATCTTATGCAAATACAGCAGCGCAGTAGAAACAGGCTTGGGAAAGTGCTTAATGAATTCCAGATTGCTGTAAATTCTAAAATCATGCAAGTTATAAGACAGGCCTTCTCTTCACCAGGTGTGTGTGTGTGAGTTGTAACCTGATTTCTTAGTTGTCAACTGTCCCCTGCTTCATTTTCTTGCAGCTTTATTTTATATCTCTTGGGGTATTTTTTTTTAATAGTCCATGAGAAGAAAGGCCTTAAAAAATAGCAGCTTGGTAGCTTCTCCTTCACTGCATGTCTCTAGACAATTTTAAAGAGTTGCTGCCTCAACATTTTTTTTTTCTTATCCTTGGATTAAGTTGAAGGTTTGCGAGGACCTAAATCTGAGAACCCCTTTTTCTTCTGTAGTTAGTTATGTTGGATAATCAGCCACTAAAAGTTTTTATTTTATTTTTTGTTTCTCTGTTCTCCCTGGCAGGTACCTTCAATCTCAGACCCAACTAGAATACTCTGATAAGAACCTCTGCACGGTTAACGGATGAGACTTCCGAGATTTTGAAGAGTTGCACAGAAAAAATACATGTTTTCTCTCTGTCTGACCCTATGCCTTTCTTCTTTAGCTCTGGAGTTCCTGGGTTTTATACTCTTATTTAGAGTCTTACAAGCACTTTTTGAAAGCAGCTGTACAATAATATAGATTAAATGACTTACCTGTGGTCCTGCAGCAAGTTTGTGGCAAAATCAGAGCTTCCTATATTTTAAGATAAATGATGAAAGAACAGGTGATATAAGTGCTGGATTGTTTCTGGAATACTGAAATGCTTCTTCCCCAAGAGAAACCAAATACAAATGACTATGCCCATTCATTTGGAAATCTCTCTTTATCTCAGTACAGTTACTGGAAGCAAAATACTGAACTGGAACACCACAGATTTTGTCAACTAAGCAGTGCCGGTTGCTTTCTCTGTACTTTAGGCCTCAAAAAGGGGCAGATGGACAGGTTAGTGAGATATTTGGTACCTCAGAGGGTAACATAAAACACCATGCTACTTGCAGAGTCTCTGACATCCCCTGGTATAAACTGACAATGTGATTTTCTCGCACTGAAAGGAAGAAAATTCCCCCTCCAGATTAGTGTGTCTGAAAAGAAGAAACCTATGACACGTAGAAGATTACATCCTTTATTCATCACCTACCATTGCTGAAACATGGAAGCACTGACCATGTTAGTAGGCACTCACTGGTAAGAAAAATACCCCTTGGTATGATTTGTGTATATAGGTTTTCTTGTAACTCAAAGTAAAAGCAACAGTTCCTTAGCTAGAACTTTCCTGAGTCTGCTAACATAGCACTTACAGTGGAAAGTCAAATATACTATCAATTGCTGTATGTCTTTTGCTTTGATTAAAGCAACTTAGAAAATTGCTTGAGCTCTTATGTTAGCCAGGCCAAAGACAACAACAGCCTGGCCTTCTGTATTTTAGAACCCCTTGCAAACAAAGAGCTGGTGTCTTTCAGGTACAGGAAGGAAGCAATGTCTGTGCTGTGGGTAGGATGTACAGTTGTAGGGGTATCGGGCCTTGCTGAATTTTACTTAGCTTGAGTACCGTATGTTGTGAAGGCACTAAAAGCAAGTGATGCCTTCTAGGTTGATGCACCATTTCTGTTTACGTTCAAGATGCAGCTTTAAAAGAATATATAAGTCCTCTTTTCACTGCTCTTAAGCGTTGGATTGGAGACTTTGGTTTTATATTGTGTGTGCAAAAGGAATGGAGTAAGATTAGAATTAAAGTTCATCTTCTAAAGTTTACCACCTATTAGTGAAAGATCGTCTAGCACTACTCCTTCAGAAATTTTACATGTTATTCTCTTATTTCTATATTAGAGTGATACTTAGATGCTGATAACCTTAAGGCAGTATTTTGCCAGTGTTGCTCTTGAGTCCAGTAAACCTGTGTGCTGCTAGTGTTGAGCAGCAGCTGCTTATCAGAGTGATCTTAATTATTTCATTGTTGCACTGTTTCTGCCTTTGTTGCAAACTGTCTTTATACTTACTACCAGAAGCTAATGGTATCTGAATAAAACAATTACTATTGACATCTCATATATCATCTTTGAAAAGGAGCGCTAAGAACTTCAGCACTTGTCCTAAATCTTTGTTTTTGAAGACATGTATCATTATAGGTTAGAATGAAATTTAAATAGACAAACATCAATTACCTGTTTTAGCAGCTGAGAGGATACACAGTAATATCAGTGCAGTTCCAGATTGCTCAGTCCTGTGGTTTCCTCTGAAAGAATTGTATGGTTCTGCATCTGTGTTAGCATCAGAAACAGTATGTGAAGAAACATCAGTAGGAACAGTGAAAAACATGGTACATATGGAAACTGACTAATTTCTGTCAGTGTAGCAATTTTTTTTTTTTTTTTTTTTGGACAAGTTCAAACCTACTTATCTTGGTAGTTAAAACACTATAGGAGTTGTTTGGTTTGTACACTGCTACTTGTTTCCTGTCAGAAGAGATGCTCTCAGAGTCTGTTACCCAAGAGGAGTATGCCTCAACTGCTTAGTTTTGTCACTTGTCCAGTTTCTAGTCTTGATCTATGTTTTGGGCTGCCTGGTATAAGCTTTTACTTGAAGACTTTTTACTCAGTTCTTTGTGTCAAATTTGTGACCAGTAAAATTAAATGCAATGTTCACAGTAAATACCCGTTACCCTTATAGTTTGCAAGTGATGTTTTTCCTAGTCATCCAGTTCTTTGGAAGCAACAGCATTAAAGAAACTAAGATGAAGTAAACCAATTCACTGTTATTGAATACTAGTGAATTAAAGAATTGAATACCTTGGGGGCTGCAAATACCTTAAGATCAGATAGCTCCAGTGGCAAGACAGAATAAAGATTTATCTTTAGTTCTCCTCTTCAAAGCTGATCCAGGTATGTAGTGACTGGAAGATAATAGTGGTCTGAAAATACTAATTCCAGTATACTCTTAGATTGTGGTTTACCCTGGGGAACAGAAGTCACCATGATAGCTGGCATTTACTAGCTCTCAGAGTGCTGAGGGATTCAGAAAAATGAGAGGTTTTCCCTTTGGATCAGCTCTGATTCACACTGGGTGGAGAAGCCTTCTCATACTCTATAGGAAAGTAGAGTATTTCATCCTCTGGGCTGTCAGTTTCACAATGTAAGAACTACATTAAAATCGTGTAAAAACAATACATACCATCCAAAGTTTTTCTTTTGCATCCTACCATGTCAGAAACTGTACTACAGAACTGATTGCTGCAGTACATTGTGAATGTCAAGTTTTCTTGATCTCAAAAGATGGTTAAAGAAACTGATGTCAGGAAATGTGACCAACAGGAGTTCTTGTTTATAATAAATGCTTAAATATTCAAATTTTGTCTGTTTAATTTTCTTTGTAATTTTTAGCAATACTTGCATTGCAGTTGATACAACATATGGGAAGCTTCACTGCGTGCTTACTTGTTCTTATATTTTTCTCTAGACATCCATTATTGGCTACTGTCAGAAAAAAGGATAGCCAGTCATGTGGCCATTTGGTTTCACCGACTATCAAATGCTTTTATGGGATGTTCCATTACAGCAACAGAGATTACACTAAAAAGCTCTTTTTCTTTGAGATTTTGCACAGTTGTTTAGGCATTTCTGACATTTGAGCCACACAGTGCTTATAGGTTATGGCTCTGTATCTGAAGTGTTAACATTTGCTGTTAAAACTAACAAAAGAGACTCTCCCATTTGGGATAGAAAAATACAGGGTTCAAAAAGGGAACAGAGAATAAATCTGTTGCTAGGAAACTGAAGGATGGTGGGGAATTAAAAAGAAAAAAGAGAGGAAGAAGTTAAATAAAAACATGGAGAAACTGGAATGTGCTGAGATATTTCACATCTGAAATGTAAGATAGGAGTTAAGAGGCACTGCTGTCCCAGAAAACATGTAGGAACTAGATGCTAATGTGATAGCATTTTAATGACATTCAAGACGCAAATTTCCATTCATAGCACTCATGCGCATTCTCGTTCTCTCTGTCTTTTTCTCTTTTTTCTTTTTTTGTTTCCCCCTTTTTCTTAATTACAAATCAGTTCATCTCAAACTTGGATTATGCCTATCCTATATTTGATGCTGAAATCCATTATCTGGAGTGAAAGTATTTCATGTCGGACAAGGAGTTTCCCAGCCAAAACCTACTCTGAAAAAAAACCAAATTCAAACCTTTCTCATCTTGTTTTTATCTTGTAATCATAACCCTAGTATCTGTGTGGTTGTTTTTTTATCTTCCTGCCTGTAATGTCTACCTGATTAACAGTATATGAAAAGCTGCCCTTAAGATTTTCAGGGATCTGAAAGATTGAGCCCTTGATTGAAGAATCAAGAAAGATTGAAGAAGGCAGATGATGCTGGATTTTGACAGTCCCTTTACATTATGGAAAGATCAAAGAATTGGAGGAAAGAGCATAGTACTGTGAAGAATGTAAATTTTTGCTTCTAAAGTACAGTTCTGTGTATTTTGGAGTGAAGATAAATCAGCTCCCAGTTTTGGTTTTGTGTTTCTCTATTAGGTTACACCAGCTTGTCTATCTGGCAGGGCTGCAATAAATTTAAGAGTTACCTGTGTGAGAGTTGCTATCTCCTGTTGCTTCTCACCAGGTTGAGTCAGTTTCTTGTTGAAATGATTTGAACTCAGGAAAATGAAAAGGTTCACTTGGTCATCTTGTTTTTGCCTTTCTGACTCTGACTGTTAGATGCTCAGGCTGCTCATTTCGGTATTCAGAGGTTTTGGCCAAATAAGAGTGTGGGAGGAAAGGTAGGAGCAGAAAGCAAGTGAACTTTAAGGAAGGGCCTCGGTGCTATGTATGCAGAAATAGAAACTCTAAATATGTGTTTAAATCTATCCCTGCCTATCAGAAGGTTAAAGCATGACTTTTGATGCAAAAAATGATTTGCTGGAATCCTTTTTTAATCTAAGAATAGTGTTCAGTTTATTCAGGAGAGACTAAGAAAGCCCAAGAATTAATTCTGTAGAGTTTTGATAACTCATGGGGATATTTTTATTTAATGTATTAGGCAAGATGTCAAACAATTGTCAAATGATTCTTCATACAAATAAATTCAATGTTTGTTGCTCAGTTATTCAGTAGAAAAACTGCATGTGTGGTAAGTTTTACAGAGCCATTTTATTCTGTGAAAATATTTAGACTGTTTATCATTTGAATGTTTTTCATAGACAATTGGGAGCTAAAGCATTTTGGTAATGAAACTTACAAGTCTTCTGGATGTTTTTGATGGTAATGTTGTACACTGAAATATATCGTTGATGTTGACTTCTTTCAGATTAATAGTGCCAAGGATTTTGTGTTGAGAATCAAATAATTAGACTGTTGAAACTTAACATTTTGTGAAAGAATTACATATATTTTTCACCCATCTACCAGTGATGGTTGGCCTGTCTGGTTTGGATGTTTATTAGGGCATGATTTCTTTTTTCCTGAACTTTTTGATGTGATTATCATTTGCAGCTGTGGCCATTGGTAGTATTAAAAAAATTAAGCCAGTTTCTATTATCTCTTTTGCCAGTTTTGGAAACTGGCAAGACATATACTTACTTAAAGAAAATGTACACACGTGGTAAAAGTTGTCTTTGTTTCAGGCAGACATGCTTACTGAGGTGGTGATATTTTTTTCTGGCTTTTCTTTATAGTAGCCTCTGAAATATGAGGAGTTCTCATTCCTTGGCTCTTCATGTTAACATCTTTGTGGAATAATTTAACTTATAATAAGCACAAGAATAAAAGAAGCTGCAAGCTGCTGTCTCTCCTTCTGCCCCTCTTGCACTTTTCTGCATCCCTGGTCAATAATCCAAATGGGGAGAGAAAATCTTCCAGCTGAGTTGTGCAAGCTGAATCCTGTGCCCATTGAGATCAAAAGCCAGTTCTTCAGTCATCTGTGGAGCTGCACAAGTTTGGCCTTCAAAATGGAGAATTTTCGTGATAGTGAGAAAACTGCTCAATGGAACAGGTATTGAAGGGCACAGCCATGGTAGCTGTAGAACTTTAAAATTACTTGGACAGAAATGGTGTATGGTAGAGGTGATACTGAAAAGATATTAAAATACCCTTCCAAGTGGTATCCCTAGGATTCCTAGTTTAGGATACGACAAATATAAGCAATAGAGACTAAGGTTATCTAACTGTTTCTATCCACTCTCCTGGAAACTTCTGCAAGAGATGCTGGAGTATGTACACTGTTTACGGTCATGTGTTCCAATTGCTAATTAAAAAAAAGAAAAAAAAAAAGATGGTTCTCTTCAAACTTCTGTATGTTACAGCACAGTCTGCATATTAGGGAAAATATCAAAACTTTTTTTCTTGGAATCTGGGAGCTGTTCTGGATATGGCTAGTCTTCAGACAGTGCTAGTGCTGTTAACCAGAACAGACAAATAAAAAAGTGTGGGCAACTTCAATCTTCATCAAGTTGTGACTTGATTTCATAATTAAGCTGAGAGCAAGAGGTGCAATTTGGATGTAGGTAGGACATAAGGTGCAAGACATCTGCCAAGCAGTGTCCTCTTCCCTCATTTTACATGTTTTTCTGTGCTGCAGATGTTTTCTATGGTCCACTACTAATCTGTGTAGTGCAATGGCTCTTTGGTTTCTTAAAGTGCCCCTTACTGTCCATGGTGAGACAAGGTGTATAAGCCCAGTGGGGCTTCTCAGACTGGACAGAAATGATCAGTCCAAGACTGATTAGGCTCACAGACGCTGTGGGCTAATGGTTAGAAAGGAAAGTGTATTTGTTGCTCAGATGTATGTAAAAGGAAGAAAATGGCAGAGATTCATTTCTCACTTATTACTAAGTAGTAAATTTATTAGTTCTAACACAAGCATAGCTCAAGAGTTGAAAAAGATCTGTTAATCTTTCCTGTTCTGTTTTGGAATGTATCCTTGAACTTATTTAACTGTAAGGCAGTCTAGTCTTTTATGTTTAGTACGGAAAGTATACTTATTGGGGCATTTAGAGGAAATATGGGTTTTATGAGTCACTACCATGCATTCATAATTGTTAACTTTTGGATTCTGTTGCTGAGGTGGAGCAAAGTGGGAAGAATTTGGAGTGCATAAAGTTTTCTCTGGGAGGGTAGAAGAGTAAAACAGCAAGTTAGGATTAGAAATGGGATGCAAAAGAATATTCTGTTCTGTGTTAGTTCCCTAGCTCTCCCGAGCATTAAATATAGAGAACAGGTTGTGGTAATAAATAAGGGCATCTGTAATTTTTTTCTTAATAGGTAGTTTGCCACTTTTTCTTGTCCTAACTGTAACTTATGTAATTCTGAAAATTATTCTTTGGAGATGCATGGTTTATAACTTTCAGAGTCAATAGAGTAGTTGGTTATACTTTACAGAGAAACCTGGCAATGATGTTTTACAAACATGTCCTGTTGTAAGAAGCTAAAACAATTTCTTGGAACTAACTGTTCAAACTGACCTTGAATGTCTGTTTCAGACTGATTTGGGGGGTGGGGTAGGATGAGCAGGGGGCAGGATTTCACAAAAATAATTCTGCTGGACTTTTCCAAGGGGAGGGAAGAAGAAGTGTTGAAAATTTTTTGTCTTACCTAAATTACAATAGCTCCACTGCTGTCTGTTCAGAGGGTTTAGCTCTTCCATGCCTTTGAAGCAAGCACTTGGAATTTGGCAGAAGGAGCCTTTTTGATCCGGGGGTTCTTTGTCTTTCACCATTCTGAATAAAGAGACTGTGTCACTCTCTTGGTTTCTCCTTGTGAATTTGCCTATTTAATCATAAAATAATTTTTCATGATTTTTTCATGATTCATAATTTTTTATAAAGTGTTTTCCATGTTTCTATGGATTATACTGTCTAACCTCTTTTTGCATTGCTCCCTTGCTTTTATGGCGTGATGCAAGAATTGCAATATAATTCTCTTCTGTGTGTGAAGAGGCAGAAGAGCTTTCAATCACTGTATTTTTAGCAGTAGCCTCTGTCTGCTGTGTGGGTAGGAAGGACAGACATCAATTTTTATTGCATTTTAACTTTTTTGAAAAAGTGGGACTACAATATTTCTACTGAGACTTATAATATATTTAATGGACTGTATCCTGATGAGGTTTGTAAAGCCAAGGTTTTGTGTATAATGTGCAAAAAAGCAGACTAATACAAAATATTATACTGTTCAAAATAATTGACTTTTATTCTTTTTGTCTTCAAATACAAAGGTGGCAAGCTTGTTGCTATTTCCCCATATGTGGAATGGTGTTGCCTTCCCTATTATTCTCTCTTTTTGAGATAACTTCCAACTTGTAACTTGCTTATAAGGTACTTTAACAGCAGGATCTGCAAAAATGAAACATTATCCTGTCTTTTCTCTATCCATGAAGAGCATTCTGCATTACATTCTACTTGATACTAACGCTGCAGACACCATTATGTAATGACTATCAAGTACAAAAACCTGTATTCCTTGCTGACCGCTTTCTCTCTGTAGACTGGGACCTAGCTGGAGGGGAGGCAAATCAAGGAGCAGGCTTTTTGCCGTAGCAGAAGCTCGGAGGCAGTGGGAGGTACTCAAGGCAGAGAACAAGAGACTGTGGAACCCAGAGGAAGCCTGCGTTCGGAAGTGAGGTTATTAACATGGATGTTTGAGCACAGGCTTTCATTGTGCTCTCTGTGCATCTTTCTTTGCGCTTCCCAGGCACTGAAAATGGAGTAGCTGTATTTTAGCGTGTTGCCCGTGTAGGTTGTGTTTTTTAAATAGTAAAGCGGTATTGAATTTTGCTGATAGGGAAGCAGAGATGCAGGCTAACTAACTGTTCCTATGATAACACAGCTAGTTAGTAGTGTAAAAATTGGAAGAGTCTAGAATTTTTCTGGGAGGTGACTGTTTTCATATTCACGTCTGAAGAAGTACTTTCCTGAATGTGAACTCCTTAGAAGCATAGAGAGGTCAAGCATATGAGTGCTTTGGTAATAGGGGGTAATCTTGGTAATCTGCTGTAAAAAGATTTGTGAGTTCTTCACAGATTAAAGAAGGGAGGAAAAAAATCCCAGGGAAGCATGATCATTAGGAAAAGGGATTTGAACACAGCTTGTTAATGAGACAATGGATTTGCAGTGTGAAATCCCAGCTATACTTGTACTTTCTGGTGTATGCAGTAACATGGGGTAAGCTGATAAAAGCTGGGCAGCTGTTCAGAAGTGAAACCAAGATGTCCCCACTCATGCCTGAAACATGTCAACTCACTGTTAGCAGTTTCCAGTACTAACTTGCTTGATATTGTTCTACCCTCATTGCAGGACTGCTGAGCATGTTATTTATGTGACTTTTGTGATGCAAATGGGTATCTTTTTGAAGAGCTAAGAACTTGGGTTCATAAAACTTTTCTGTGGTGATCTGAAACACTTCATTCAGAGTTTCAGATGAGAGAGGATTGATACCTAAAACTCTCATTTTATCTTTTAAAATAATGTTTGTGTTATCATTTCCTGATAGAAGGGGAAGGTGAGCAAGACCGCTGCTCTTATAAATGACGTTTACACAGTAAGTTAAAACTCAAACTCTCAAATGCCTTTTTGTTTTTGTTTTTTCCTTCAGTAAGTAACCAATCTCAGTATAGGCAGTGGAGATGCAATAGTGATTTTTTTTGTTTATTTGTTTACCTTGAAATCTAAGGGAAAGGTTTGATGTAGAAACCTTTGTTGGTCCCTATTGCTGTTTTAAATAAAAGTAGGTTTTGTTTTGTTTTATTAATTCAATCGGAAAGAATAAGGAAGGGATGTCACTTGCATAGGTATATAATTGTATAGATTGAACCATTGATTTCCAGCAGTAGAGAACAGTTTATCCCTGTCAGTTCTGAACTGACTTTCTTCGATTGTTTTCTGTGTGGACTATATGGCTATTCATGCAAATTGCAAAATAATGACTGGAACCTCCTCATTGTTTTCATTCAGGAGCCTTGCCTGTCACATATTTGGTAATTGCACATTTTAATACTGTAACTTTATTTTAGGTTTGACCTATCCACCAATGCACACTTGCACAAATCAATAGCCAGTAGCACTAAAGCTAGTATGTAGCAAAACTCTGCCAAGCACAACAGTTCTGTATCTTCACAGATATGTAACAGTTTATCTGACAGACAAATAAAAAATGGGGCATTTAAGAAAAGCCACTCTTGCCACAAAATTCTTCACAAGATCATTAATACCATCTTCTTCCCAGGACCTAACCAGTGTGGAGCTCTGTCTGTTTCTTGTGTTCCCTGTCTCCCACCCATGTGTCTGGAAGTCAGTTGCATGTGGGCTGCTTTGTGTCTGAATTTACTCTGCCTCCACAGCTCTTCTCATTCTAAGAGCAAGGAAGACCTGACTCTAATCCTGTGCTACCATTAATAAAACAACAGAATAAATGCTGCTATGATTTACATGGGTGCGCATGCACAGTGCATTTTCTTCTCTAAACAAATACATGGAGGACTCACACTCCTTCTATCACGACTGCAGCTGTACCAGCCTGCTCTCATGAAGCCTTCCACATTCAATATGTTTAACGTGGTGAATGCAGCTGCTCTACTGGCAGATGATTACTGTTGGCTGTTGCCTGCTCTTGGAAAGAAAGCAGGGGAGGGGAGAAATAGCAAGGTCATGGCATATACCTTTCCTCTCTCATTCCTGGTCTTCATTCTGAATGTCTCTGACCTTGGTGTTCTGGAGAGAGCATCTTATCTTGGTATTAGTGAGGTTTGCTTGTGAGTTTCTTAAGAACAAGAAAGATTTTTTTTAATTTGTTTGCATATTTGAGCACATCATGGGATGGTTAAAGCAATGGTAGCTATTTAAATTTTCAGCTAAGATTCTGGGGGGGTTGGGGGGGTGTTCAGCCCCAATAATATTTAGATCTTGAATTTTGTCTGTGGAACTCAAAGCATTTCACAGAAGAGAGAAACATATTCCTTTTTACGCATAAGGAGAGACTGAGACATAGTGGTAGATTCTCCCAAGAGGCTGGTGGTAGAATGAGGAAGAGAGCCCAGCTCTGCTGTGTGCCATCTCCACTAGACCAAATGTGATGCAGGTCTCCCAGCCATTCTGCCCCTCTGCTACATGCTTTTGTAGGGTATACTAATGGTTGTGCTTTTAAACTGTGCAAGGGGAGGGATTGAACTGTTACAAGGGCAAGCAAGAAGAATTGTAATCAGAAGAGCTGCAAATCTTAGTACTTTCCTAGAGAGAATCATATGCTCCCTTGGCTATCTAGTCTACCTTGTGCATAAAACAGCCCAGACCCCTTCCTGGCCTATACATAGGCAATCTCTTACATCCCCTTTTTACTCTCTTTCCACTAGACAGCTTTGACCAAACAATTTTTATGGGGTTCTTGTGGTCATATTTGAAAAGTCCCTGTTCTCTGTGTACCCCATGGCTCTTCTAAGCGCAGTATGGCCCCTCTGTGCTTACGATATTTGTGTGTACTTGCACATGTATATAAAGGAGGGAATGTGGTACTAACACATGACATAGTTCCTTCCCTATCATCTCCTGAGAGGAAATTTTCCTTCTACTGCTTTTGCTCCCTGTCCTTCAATTCTTCCTCTTCCAAAAAAGGAGTTACCATTTAATTCCTTTTTCAATAGTCCAGTAGACATTCAAAATACAATGTGTTGCTCTCAGGACACAGGCACACAAGCTGGTTTAGCCAGTTGCTGTGTCAGCAGAGCTCAGCTCTGTGAGGTGCTCGCTCAGTAAGTGTAAGCTGGCTCTACTCACTTTTGCCATGGGCTAGAGCATGCATGCAGTCCCTCATTGTGGCTCAGCTGATTTATATGGTACCTTAGCCATGTTTCTAGTGCCTTGGGTTACATTTCTTCCTTTATTTCTCCTCCCTCTTCACTCCTGCCATTCCCAACGGTGCCCTTGACAGTCAGACTGCCACAACATTGCTTGTCTTCTGAGGACGTGGAAATCTACAGTGCCAGAGTGTAGGTCAGGTTCAGTGACCACAGTATTTCCCTCTGAACTGCCAGTCGCATAAAAACTGGGTGATCTATCTTCTTATGAGTCTGTACTGTGACTCTGACACATGAACTTGTAGTGCATGCTTAACATTGTTTTTAGTGCCATTTTCCAGTCCCAAAGGGATGGGTACTGAAGTCACCTCTCCTACTGAAGTTAATAAAAGGATGCTAGTAGTCTGGCTCTTGCATGCAAACAGATGTGTAAATTGGGGGGTGGCTGCATTTTCTGATCATCTTAGTACATTGGCCCCAGTGTGGCTCACTATCCTAAATTTCACCCCTCTAAGGCACAACAGAGCCTGATCAAGTAGGCAGGGAGATTATTAAAGTGCTTTAAGTTGTTACTTGAACAGTGAGTTCTTTTCAACCTTTACTATGGCAAATCTGGAATTTTACTTAATACAGGTCAGATACTTCTAAACTGTGTTTTACAGGAAGTTAATCCTCTAATGTGGATTTCTTTTGTATTTTAATAGGAGTATAGCAAGTTGCTAATAGCCAACAGCTACTGTGTCTTTTCAGAATGCTTCTTTAATGATAACCTGACTGAAGTTGTTATTCTATGATAAATCTTTGTTATGTATAATGTATTTGTGACCTGACTATTACTTAGGGGCTAAGTGTAGATTTCCTATGCAAGGAATCTCTCCTAAATTCAGTGGTACCACAAATGTAGTATAGGTGAAGGACTAAAGTAACAGTTCTTAACCATCAGCCAATTTGGTTTATATTTTGATAGCTGTAGCCCCTAGAAATCTAAATGCAAGTTCTTGCCCTCCTAGGCCTTCCCTTCCTAGACCATAATTAGATCCCTATACCACACTTCTAATCCTTAGGAGAGACAGTTCATTAACTTCACGTGCTGTCTGTAGTCTTTGTCATTTCAGCAGAGCTATACCCAGTGCATGATGTTCATTGTGTGCATATGTCCTTGCAGACTTACAGTTAATAGAGTGATCCTGCCTAAATTTTGGAGGCTACTACTGCAAACAGAAAATCTGGCTACACAGCTGATTTTAATGTGGCTTCTTATAGTAGGTGCATGCATGGTAATAGTTAGGACTCCTCTTATTGGTAATACAGTGAAGGCTTTCTGCAAAAACACTTTTTGTAAAGAGGCTTGCACTTTTAAATAGTAATCCAGAAAGTCTGAATTTGATTAAAGTTCCTTCTCTGGAGTGCTCATTGAAGGAACTGAGCTACCTATTTCTAAAGTCACTCCAGACACGGCTTAAGAGTGTCTGGAGCTGTGGAAGACACAGGAAAAGACAGAAGATGCAAGTCTAGTTCACAGCATGTTGGTAACTGATTCATACACATGCTCTGTGAATGAATTCAGCTTTTCTGTTATGTATAAGAATCAGTTTTTGTATGTTGGTATTTTGGTACATATCATTCCATCTGATAGAAATCCTATTGGATATAAGTATACATTACATATGGCCCTAGTTCTTTTTGCTTTGTCATTCTCGCTTAGAAAAGTAATTGTGTTCTTACAGCCAGATTAAGATCTCAGCACAGATTCCAGTTCATATACTGCTACCATAGATATACCGGACTACAAAAACATAGTTTGTTTGATGCCTCCTACATGAAAAAGGAATTGTTCTCTAAGCAGTCAGGCTGCTTTATTTGTCATGTATTCCTTCCTTCTTAAAATTAAGAGAGCAGTTGCATAATTTGAGTAGGATTCTGCTGCATAAAACTAGTTTACAGTAACATTTTGGAAGTTTCCCCTTCACAGCAAAGTTCATGTACTTGCTGGCCCACAGGTAACACCTATGTCTTCTGGAGCTCCTTCTAAGTTGAGGCTTCCAGTCTGCCATGGGCAGGTCTTCCAGCTGATGCTGAGGTGCCATGGGTCATACCACCCCAATGGTGTGGTCTCAAAGCGTCTCACACTGTCTCAAGCAGTGTTTCCACTTGCTTCTGCCCCACTGTGCAAACTGCTGAGTTTGTATTTGCCAGTCCTCTGCACTGTGCTCTTGAAAACTGTGTTCCTACCCAGTAATTAGGCAGGTGAACCCAGAACAGTTGAATAAAATACTCCCTAGGCAGGAATCACTTCAAGTCAAAAAGGTGTAGGCACTCCCCAGTTGGGAAAGAACAAACAGAAGCAGAATGCTGGCTTTGTTTGTGAACAGCTGCCCTGTTAACTGCCAAGTCTCTGATAGCTGATTCCAGCTCATTGCTCTCCTAATAAAAAGTCTGAGTTTTTTTTTTTTTTTTTTTTTTTAAGACAGTTTTTCACAGTGGCTCACTTCATAGGTGAGAGAAGTGAAAGTCCTAAGACACTAAAAATAGGTTGTATTCAACCTCTGAGAACTGCTTCTGGAATTCTTGTCTCTGGCATTGTTATTTACCTTTGATCAGGAATGCTAAGGTCAATGTGTGGGGAGACTGTAAAATTTCTTCTGTGTAAGCTATTTTTTCATATTGCCACAAAGTAGTCGCTATTCCAATAGTGAGCTGAGAGCACTTTGCTTCTGCAGTCTTCCCTGCCTCTTCCCTAGATTTTGTTGTTGACAGTGCTGTGTATGTCTCTTCTTAAGGTAACAATGCTGCTTGCACAAGAGACTATGTTTTCTGGTAGACCTGCAGAAGAAAAGATCAGCAGTGGCTGAAGTCATAGAGTACTTTTGTGAAGAGCTTATGTTTATTCACAAGAATCCCTTGATGTCTGCCTGGTAGTTCATAAAATCAAGGCATTTGGGTTTTTTGGTTTTGAATTTTGCAGGTCTGTCATCCTGATTGGCTTCTCTGTAACCTTGGATTTATAGTCTTCATAATTTGAGGAACACATAAATCAGTTTTGGTGGCATAAGACAGGGTGTAATTCGGGTAACATAACTGAAGGAAACTGAGTGGTTGTCAGACAGCAAATGTACGCTTTTTAGATATAAAAGAGGATTAACTCAGGTTTGAAAGTCATGCAGCATGTTCAGTCAGGGCAAGTGTTCCTGTAGTGTGTTTGAAATTGGTTTGAATACCTGGATGTTTATGCAAGAACCTAAAGTTTGAATTTGCACACAAATGACTTTGCATCTTCTTACTGGAGCGTTTGTCTTTGAAAATATTGCCTTCTGTGACTTGGTTCTTATTTGCTAACAAATCTGGCTTGTTCTGGGATGGAAGGGCAGACTTTGCATTTTATGCTGCTCCAGAACCTCTGGTGTATTTCTCTATGGCCATGCACATGTGTAGGGGACTTAGGCACAGTGTCTGCATGTTACTTCTGGACTGACTGAAGCAAATGAGAAAAGATAATACACAAACTAAAAAGAATCTGCTAACTGGCTACCCAGGCTATGGGTTTCACTCAGCTGTAAATATACACAGAGAACTGGAGTTAGTGATTGGGCCAGTCCTCAGAGCAGAGATGGAGAGCTTTCTTTATAGTAGGGAAAGACAAGAGCTTGACTACTTTTGAAGACACAGGAGTTGAAATAAAGCTTGCAAAGTACAATGAGGAAAATTAAAAATAGAATCCCTTGCAATTAATATATTGAACATCAAAAACCTGTTTCTGTCATGAATTTTCTTTTGTATATAATATATAAGGATTATCCATCTTGTTTGAAAGCAGTCCCCCAAATTAATGGGTTTTTCAGGTTATGCTTCTGCTTCTGTGTTTTGTTTAGAGTTTACTGTTTGGTTGTGTTTTTGCATTCTAACTCTGGCAAAAGTTCAGCTGCTCAGAACTGACCATTTTTTGTTTCATGAGCTTTTTGGTTTTCTGCTTTCTGATGGCAGCTCTCATGTATGGGGATTTTGTTTGAGACTTTTTAATTTAATTTTATTTTTTTTCAGTGTGAGCGGCTTCCTGTAAAGTTCTTGGCTCACAGCTGAGCTGATCGATGCGTTGCTGAACAATAAATGCTATCGATTTGAGCACTTGTGAGCGCAGTTTCTGCAGCCCTGCTCCAGCAGGGCCGTTGGGGAAGGCGGTGAGTGACATAACAGGTTGCAGCTTGCCGGCTGGCTGTACCCTGTTACATAACAGGGCTCAGGAGCGCTGCCCTGGAATGCCGGCTGGGGAGGCTTTCGGAGGCGGGCTGGAAGCAATACTGTACAGGAAATTAAATCATTGGGCAAGGAAGTGGAACTGGGTTGATTGCAGTCATTAATGGCCCTGTAACGAGGGGCCTGTAAGGAATGTTACTCAGCAACTGTGATGTCCCTTGTGTGGTGCCAATTAAATACTGTAAATGTGAAGTTTCAAACAGCTAGTGCTTGGGCTTAAGAGGCAGAGAGGAAGGAAGGTTTCCTGTGAGGTGGGGATTAATTGCCACATCCTAGAGAATGCAGAGTAGTTGAACTACTCTGTTGTGGAAAATGATGTAGGCTTTAACAGAAAACCTGGAGAATTTTATTTATTAAAAAATTCTGTCCAAGAACTGAGTTCCAGCAACGGGCATTGTGGTGCGAGATAGCTGTGTAGCAATTCAACTTCACTTGCTGCTACTGTTGTATCACTTGTGGGGTGTTGCTTTGAAAATAGTAGTAGGTCATTCTGTAATGGATTTCCAGCCTCTGTTTAATTCCAAGGCATAAGATCAAAACAATGACTGGTGTAAATGCTAGCTTTTGTTTTTTGTTTTGTTTTACTGCTTCTCCTTCTAGTACTTACTCATGTGTCTACAAATTCTAATCGTTATTAAATGACTGTGGTAGGGAATATAAAACTCTTCCAGGGGACATAAAGCTCAAGCAGCATAATTTCAGGCAAGTAAATACAGTACTGTTTTGTCATCTCCCCTCCCAGCCTTCCCCTCATAATTTTTGAACTAAACCTTTTTAATTCTCATGTTTAGTTCTTAAAACAAATGTCTATAAGCATTGGATTATTAAAGCAGTAAAGCCAAGTAGAATAATCTCCACTTGGCTTTAAATTGTTTACCAACCAGTCACAATTGCTATTTAAATTCCAGTGTCTTTATCTCTTTTGCTTTGGGGTTAAAATAATGGCATGCACTTTGCCAATATGATAGAGTTTTTTAATATGTGATTATAATAAGAGAATTGGAAAAGATGAAATACTAGACAAAAGTGTTGTTAATAGTAGCACGAATACGGATACCTGTAAATTAGCATAATGATTCTTTTAAGTATGTTGTTCTCGCTGAAGGAGGTGGAATTTGATGGTAGAGGAGATACGTTGAAGGTATGCATTTAGGGAACCACATTTCAGTGCTAGAGCTGCCCTTGCATGCTGCTTCAGCACCAGTGCATTTGTGGAGGAATATTGTGTCTTACCACTGCTCCTGCAGCACTCGTTTTCTCTCCCACTTTGCCTGAGTTCATGGATGGAGTGGGGAATTAGAGAAAGACTAGTCCTGTAAAGAAAAGTTGAATGAAGTGGTAAGTATGTATTCTCATAAACTCTTAATTCTTAAAAAGAATGCTCTCTCATTTTGCAATATGTTTATAAAGAGGCAGTTTTATATAGATGCATTGCTGACTCATTTTTCAAATCTGCATAATAAAATCAGTAATGTGTGTATCACATCATTAAGCTGCAGATGGGCTTGCATTGCAAATGAAAACACACTTTCTGTCTTGTGTGTTTCTGCCCAGTGTATTGGTGTTGGTAGGGGAGTGGTTTTTTGTTTTGTTTTTTGTTTAAAGCCAGTGGAAGGCTGGTGGAGATGGTTGCTGTCCTTTTATTCTGAAGTCTTTGGTATAGAGTTGAAGGTATCTTGAAACTTCCATTAGAGCTGACTGAAACTTCTGAGAAGAAAACATCTTCTGCATGTTTAAAAAAAAAAAAAAAGTTTAATCAAAACTGTGGATTTTTAGTTGAGGAATCTCTTTTTTCACTTTTGACAGACTTCTGAAAGAATTGATATAACTAAACTTAAAGTTGATATTGGGGGGGTGGGGGTTGAAAACAATTTCTTTTTAGTATTTTTAATTTGTTAATCCCTGTCATTTTTCCTCAGTGCAGCAGAATGAGTGCTTTGGGGGAAAATTAGCTCCCTTGGTTTTCAGCCCTTTTTCTCCCAAAGCTAAAAAGATTTTGAAGGAGGGGAAAGAATGGACTAGGTGAGTTTTGGGGGTAAAAATGTCACATAAAGGCTTCAAAATGCCTCGAAGAAATGGTTTCTAAACTGATATTTCCAAATTAATGCTTTCTCATGTTTAAAAAGTTTGACTGTAAATTTCATCTCTATGTAATACTATTATAAAAATAAAACATGCTTTACAAGCATGATATGATATTCAGATCTTTTCAGACCTCTGTGCTTGGTTCCAGAATCTCTTTTTACTCTTGGAGACACAAACTGTAATATCTAAACAGAGCAAGAAAAGAGCAAGAAAAAACGTCTGTTCTATTAGTAACCCTCAGTTGCTCATTTCAGTGTGGAGAAGGAAAAACAGAAGCAAACACCAAAATTAACCAGTCTGGATGACCCGTTTCTCTAATGTCCTCCAAATTTCTTAGCAATTGTTTCCTATTCTCCTGTCATAGGTCTGGAAAAGATACCGAGATCTTGTTTATGGTTCTTTCTTCAAATAAAATCAACTGCATTGGTTATATCTGTAGCATTCCTGATGACTGTTTCTTTTTTTTTTTTTCTCCAAACTTCATGTTAAAGATCTCCAATTATTCCACAACCTGCCAGGCAGTCTGTTCAGTGCTGCACTATCCGTAATATTCCGAAACCTTTCTTCATGTCTGACTAAAGTCTTCATTTCTGCAAGTTAAAATTACTGTCCTGTTCACTATGAGCATGGAGGAGTGATTGTTCTTTGTGTGTGTTTGTGTGTGTTTGAAGATTCTTGAGTTCTTCTTCAAGCTAAACAGCCTCATGGTTCAGACATTCCTTAAAGAGTACTTTTTTTCAGGTGTCTGCTCATTCTTGTTTTTGTGCTTTTAGAAAGGGTCATGTCTGTCCTTTAGTGCTGGACTTAAGCTGAGGAACTGCTGCTGTGTAATATGTAATACAATCTTCACAGTAAACTAGAGTAGTTCTGTTCTCCTTTTTCATAGTTCTAAATTCAGATCTGAACAGTCTCTTTAGTAAGAAACTGTCATGTGACTGTGTTAAGTTTTGCCTTTATCTTCTGCTGGGTTTCAGGCTTTGCCAACATCAGAAACCTTCTGCGCTTCCTTGAGTTCCAGTTAGGAATTCCCCCATGACTGAAAGGACAAAGCTTTCAAAGCAAATGCACATGCAGCTTTCTATCTAAATAAAATTTCTGCATTGTTTGAGAACTGTGATAGGTGGTTCATGTTTTCTGTGAAAATTCTAAGGTTGGCCATTTGACCTTTTCTTTTGTTCTTTTTGTCTTTTTCTTTTGGGTGTCTTCCACTTGCTTTGGTGCAGTTAGTCAAATACTATGACTAGGTGCAGAGTCAGCCAAGAGAGCTTTACCCAGAAGAGAAGTTATCACTTCCGGAAAAGAATTGAGAGCCAACAACAAGTTTACATTTCTAAAAAAGCAGCAGTGTAAATACAAGTAAAAGGATTCTGATTTACAATTTACAATTCTGTTTCTTCAGAAGGTGAAATATATATATTTTTTTTCCTTTAAATTTCTCTTTTGCTTATTTTATGGTGAGGGCAGCAATAAGTGCTAAAGCTGGCAGAAGGGTTGCCCCCAGCCACCTATTAAATGCTTGTTTTGTTAAATAACTTCAGAGCTGACATTTCTCATATATACATGCTGTTCTTTTGCATTGCAGTTCTTTCAAAATTAAAAAAAAATTTAAGAGTTCAGTTTGTAGTGTATACTGAACACTCAGTTTGGTCAGTTTAAATTTTGATCAAAAAGAAAACTGAAAAGCAGTGAGGGTTTTAGTGGTTCTCAGAAGTTACTTGTGATTTCTCGTAGAGGGATTACTTTGTGTATTGCAGTATTTATATTGCCTGTTTCTGTATGACACAAGTGTATTAAAAAATAAAACTGAATATAGATAACTTTACTTAGGAAGTCTCAGTAAATTCTTTGAAATTTGTCTGTAACTGGAACTCCATTAAGTTCAAATAGACATGCTTTAAATTTTTAAAAAAAATTTTAAGATTACATGTAAAATGGGCATTTTTCATAATAATTCTGGTCTGATTAAACAGAGAAAAATATGTTCTTTGCTAGAGGAAGTTAAAAATGTGCCTACATGAGCTAGTCTGTGTTTCTTTCAGATTAGTTGCAAGATATGTCAGCACTAAAAGGTAATTTGGTTGATTTGTGACATCAGAGTTAGGTCAGTTGCCCATCACACAGCCCGTTTGCACTCATTGCTATAATTGCGTTGCTTAAGATGATTGCCTCTCGAAATCAGGTCTTGAATGTGGGAGGATATGGCAGTACCTGGACCTTACTCCCCTAACCATGGAATTCTGCTTGTGCTCTTTTTAAGCATGTTCTTCCTGTACCCTCTCTTTACTTCTGAAGGTACATTGTGGTGGGTATTTCTCTTCTCTATATTTTTTGTTGTTGGAAGCCTCTTCTGTTCTTTCAGTTAACTCAACATTTAAAAAGAAAAAAAAAATCAAACTCCTAAATATAAGAACATTACAGAAGAAAAGAGGGGCTATCCCCACTCAAGACTATTGAGAATTTGAATTCAAGATGAACACACTGCAGACCATATAAGCGATTTCCTGTGTAAAAAAGGTTAGTGTTTTTGCTTTGAACATGAAATCATTCAAAAAAAAAATTCCAGCTCAAACTTTGTGAAGAATGTGGGGAGGGCTGGAGTCTTGGGTACAGAGCAGTTTTGCTAGAGATATAACCCATTAATATAGTATCTTTACTATGTCTTTTGGGCATTATAAGAGAAAGGTTAAATCAGGTAGCAGGAGAATTTCAAAATCCTGAAAAACAATTCATTACTTTTTATTTTTCTCTTCACTCCTCCCTTCTCCTTTGCTCTACCAATAACATGCTGCTTGGAATCTTTTGTTAGACCAAACAGCTACTGCTTCTGTTAAATAAATACTATGCCTCTAATCCTTTAAGAGGTTCAGCAGAACATGATGGTGGCCTGAACATCTGTGATATTCTAATTTTCATCTTTCATTGGCCCTTTTCCTTGAAACTGAATTTCTGTGTAAGATAGTGATTGAACGAAGTAGTGAGAGGTGGCAGACCTGTAGGGAGGTAAGTAGTTATGCCACAGAAAACAGAACCAAGGCCATGGATCAAGTGAGATGTATGTTGGACATGGGGAATCTAAACATGAGATGCTAGTACCTCTATAACAATTATTTTCCCCTAACAAAATTCCTCCCTTTAAAGTGAGAGATTTGAAATGGGGCATGTTAAACAGTGGACTATTTCTCTTGCAGCGCTGTCAAACTAGCCTTTGTTTTCCATGGTGTTCCCTTTCTTGTCTAGTTGTATACTTATATATATTTGCAAATATTACTTGAAAAATAGCCAACTTATTTCACAGCTATTAGGATACAATCATTAAAGTTCAATCTTCTGAAGCTGTAGATATGAAGTACCTTTTTCTTTAGACAGAGACAGGATACTTCCCATTTTTATATAAATGTATGTATGTGTGTGTATTATATATTTATATATATAGAATATATATGTACATATATTCCTATTTATATATACAAAACAACCTCACAGATGTCCAGCACTTCAACCCTTCCCCCTAGATCCTGCTCTTTCCCGGTGGTGTTCTGGAGAAAGAACTTGCCTGCTATTGCTAGCTATCTGTTTTTCATCTGCATGCTGTACTTTAGAGGTGGATGAAATTCAAGGGGTATGGGGTGGGTGCTTCCATATACATACCCTGGCAGATATGCAAGTGTTGCCTCATTGAGGATAGGAAGAACTGTGCACTCTTCCTTTTGATACCTGGGAAGAACTTGCTGCATTTCAGAAAGTAAGAGTCAGCTGGACAAGATGGGGAGCAAGGACACAGTGGGACAAGGGAAGACTTAGTTGTAAACCCATTGTATTTCTACTGTCTGATGTATTTAACTTGAGTTTTTTGTGTTTAAAAAAAAAAGTTATTCTAATAAAAACTATTGTAAAGCTTTTCCTTCTCTGGGAGAAGATTTAGGAAGATCCGTCACAAAACTAAGATCACTTTGGGTTTTCTCACAAATTAAAACAAACTATACAAATATTACTAAATTTTAGGAGAAATGATTTTGCAACATGGCAATACTAATTGTCTTGACTTGTCAGCTGTGGTTTTTTTTTCATTAGAAATAATCCAGACCTTTAAATCTACCTTTATAATTGCTACTAGTTGCCAAGGTGGTTAGAAAAGGAATATCCTTGTTAAAATTCTGTTATCTTTAATCTTATACTATTTCTTGGTTATGACAGGATAAGATGTATCAGAGATGCAAAAGAGTGAGGAACAGTATAGTCTAAAAAGAAAATCGGTCACTGTAGCAGAAAAACTGTGTACTGTTATGGAGGTGCAAAACATAAGTGGTAAGCCATTTTAAGCATACAGGTAATATGTAGACACAGGGATTTGAAGGTTCTGCTTTCTAGCCTTTTGCTTCATTTACAAATAATTTTGTGTCAAGCAGATCAGACATGCAGTTGATGGAGAATGTAAAACAAAAAGCTCTTGGGACTTCACTGTTCTTTAAAAAACAAAAACAAAACAACAAAACAACCCCCCCCCCAAAAAAAAAAAAAAGTATCTGCTAGGGCAATCTGCTCAGCTAGCTGAAGGACTTGCTAGGCAGTAGTCTGATTCTGAAAACATCATGAGGAAAAAGTTTCATCTCCCAGCAACAGCAAAATAGATAGGAAGTAGGGCAAGCATAGACTGAATTAGTTAAACCCTGTTAAATTGAAATGCAGTTGAAATCCTTAGAAATTAAGATTAACATTGGACAGAGCATACTCATTGAAACAATAAATCCTTCGTTTCTATTCTAGGTCACTCCAGGGAAGTAAATGAGAGGGGAAAGGAGCACTGAAAGTTGAAAATTCAGTAGTATAACTGCTTTAGGTTAAAAGAGGATTTACAACTTCACTTGGAGGCAAAGGACCTCACACAGCAGGAAAACGTCTATGAAGGGTAGTGGAAATCTCTGTTTATATGAGAGGTTGTCTGCCTACTTGTGTAACAGCAACAAAATAGAGGCTTTCTCTCCTTCCCAGAGCTGAGTATTTCTTGTATTATTTTAATTTGCATTTTTGATGTAGCTTCTCTTTTCTTCTCTCTTTCTGTTCCTTTATGCATGGACAATTTGAAGAACAAATCTTCTCTGAGAAGGATGCTATGAAAGCGCTTTGGAAAGAAAAATTGGGGAAATAACTTAAATAACTGGAAAATGAAATTCCTATTAAGTAGGACAAGGTAGAAAAGAGGAGAGAAGTAAAAGTGGGGTTCATTGAGGAAGGGAGGTAATATGAAGTCAGGGAAAGGAACTATCACTGTGAAGCAACATCTCTTTCATCATTATCTCTTCTCTATATTTTTTGGCAAAGGCAGAGGGTTTTTTTTTTTTTTGTATCTCATCTTGGAAGTTGCTGTTTTCCTGATTCCTGTGAGTGAACATCCATAAAATATCTCTGACATGTGATAACATAGCTCTAACATAGCCAGCGAAGAGTTTCTAAGTATACCTCCTTATGATTTTCATTAAAATTAAAAGTAGGTTGACAATACAGTCTGTATGCTCTGAAAATGTTTGTGTTAGATTCTGTGGCTTGAGGTAGTACTTGTGAGCTGTGCATGTTTTCTAAGAGATTACTGTATGTGTTTAAATTTGTCATTATTTTTAATTGTTATTTAACTTTAATCTTTTTAATCTGCTGTATTTTTATGAAGAAAGTCCTTTTAAACATTTTGTCTCTTGTTCTATCAGTTATTTTAATGGATGAGACTTTTTTGTCGTTCACAGAACACTTATCACACCCACAGAATTACTATATCCTATAAACAGATGGATGTCTTGAAGGCCAAATTGTGGCTTGTCATATGAAATCTGGATGTGTGAAAAGAGGAAGTCGGGGCATGAGTTTCCATACTGTTTTGGCAGTATGTTGTCTTTTTCTCCTTTGATTCAGAAGTAGCAAGTGAGAGATCTGTTACAGGAGAATAACTAGCTTCTCATCCCCTGTAGTGGTCTGTTAGAGGCATGTTGTCACGAGCTGTGCCTTCCAAGCACAATTCCAGCACTACTTTGTCAGTAATTTTTCTAAGTCGCTACAAACAGGTTTTTCAAAAGTCAGTTTTGGAGGATGACAATTACATTGCAATAATACAGGACTATGAGGCAATAATAAAGGTCTGTAGGAGACTGAGTAACATTTTGGCATGGTGAAAAGCCCTATTGTTGCTTTAAAAAGTCTGAAAATCCTCCAAAAATTTACCAAAACTAATTTACAGAGGGAGAGAGAGGAGCATGCATTTGTAGTGACCTTGGGACTGAACAGACTTGCTTTTGGGATTTGACAAGGAATGGTTTGCAGACCAGAAAAATAAAAAGCATATGTAGTAAGGATACAGTTACATTTGATAGCTAGAATGAAAACAGAACTTTAGCTTTCATTTTAAAGTTCTGTGCACTTTTTTTTGATTGCAAAAATTGTAATTGTTGTTTGTTTGTCAAGGTTGTAAATGTTTAAATGTCCAGAAGCCTCTCCCTGGATTTTTCCTCTTCAGTGATAAAACTATTCTTAAGAAACATCTGAAAATACCTGTGGAACTGAGAGCCAGCCATACCATGCTGCACCTCTCTGGTACCTTAAGAGAGGTTTTTCTGTTGTTTAAGCCAAATCATATATATGATTGCTAATGTAAGCTTTTCATAAAGGCTTATATATCCCATAAAGGAAACTGGAAAGGTAGGGGATAAGACTGGGTATGTAAGGTGTAGCAAGGAAGGGCATTTTTCACTGGACTCATTTGCAATTTTATGCAGACAGCAATAGAACTAAAATGTAGACGAAACCATCACTGCAGAAGCCATGTGCTTAGATACTTCTGTACCCAGTTTGCAATAGCTGTGCTCAGTTGAACAGAGAATCAGGGCTCTTCAGCTTTTCTGTGTTGTGTGTTCATACATGACTGTGAATAAGTTGCTTCATTTTCATCTTTTTCTTTCTGCTTTGCATACAAACATAATTAGTGTTGTGATATAGTTGTAGGAAAGGTGTTGATAGAACAAATTACTTTCTCTTCTCTTCCCCCTCCCTTTCTTCCATTTGGAGTTTTGATCAAACACAATTGGAGATGCATCTTTCCTAGAGGCAGAGGTCACAATCTTGATTGTGAACACTTTTTTTTCCTTTGCGTTCACTCGCATTTGAGTGTTCAAGTTATCTTTCTCAGAGTTGTCAGCCAAATAGAGTTGGTGTTTAGGAATGCTGAGAAATCCTGCTTGCTTCAGATACTGAGTAATGTTGGTAGTCCTTGCTCACCTCGTCACTAAAAGCAGTCATGGATAGTTCTAGGTGGGAAATTAGAAGACAATATCTAGTCAAGAAAGGCATGATTGAGGAGAACGGCCTTCTAGTGCAGACAGCGAGGAGAAAAGACACAACCTATTTAAGATGAAACTTCATAAATTTGCTGAGAGGGTTTGGTTGTGTTATGTTTCCCAGCACCCTGCAGTCAGTGGGTCCCTTTTCCTGTTGTGTTCCGAAGTGGAAACTGTAGGTTCTATAACATAATCATATCTATAGTTGGAGAAAACTATTGGAAAATTTGCCTTTTGTTCAGAACTGAAGATCACCTTTTGTTAGATGCTGTAAATTGAACAATGTTAATTAGAATATGAAAATGTACAGCTTTACTAGAAGCTGTCACTGATTGCAGTGGGTAGAGGGAAGGAGAGAGAGAGAGAGAGAGAGTGTGTGTGTGTGTGTGTGTCCATCTTCACTGCAGCATAGACAACTGCCAGCAGATCTGTGCTACATTCTTGTAGGGTTGTCATTTTATTATGATTTACAGTAACTGCAAAAAATTGCTAATGCAGTGTTAAGACCACATAATTATATTTACTAATTTTACTATAATTTAATTACAGTTACAATCACATTCCTTGTGGTTGTAACTAAGAGCGAAGAGAAAAATTAACTAAACCATGTACCTCTTTTCTGACTTCCAATAAATAGTAAAATATTAACTAGAAAAAACAAAAAAAGTGTAAGTGTGTGAACTGGAAGTTCTGTTAACACAGATATTTCTACCTGATCACCATTTTTTTTTTTTAATTAACTTGGAGAAACTAAAACCTTGTTTGTACTGAGCTTGTTATAAACCTCATGTTTTGTTTAAAGTGAATGATTCAAAATGGGATATATTTTTACATTCTTATAACTAATTGTGGGGTTCTCTTGTGTCTCTGGAAAGATAAGGTTTTTCCCCTTCATTTGAAGGGCTTGTGGATAGAAACTGTAGCAGCTGACAAACTCGTGGACCAAATGCATTGTAAAGGAAAAGTGCTTCACTGAGCACCAGCGTTCTGTAGAATTGTAAGGTGTGTGATAAAATTCTAATTGAAAGTGAATAAGTAAAAAATTCCCAACTTGTGAAAGCTATGTGATAAATGATTTTAAATTTGACCAGTCATTGCTGATTGTGGTAGTTCTAATTAGTTATAAATGACTTTGATTAAAGTTCTAACTGAATTGGCTAAAATTTTATGTCAGTGGAGACTGCAAGTGTTCAAAACTTCATTGGAGCTTGAGTTTGTACCCAAAGCTCATTGGATTGGGACTTGTGTCTTTCTATGGGCATTTTTTTGTTTTGTTTGTTTTGGTAGTGCCTTAGACTGCATGGTCCTGATGAAGTCTCCATAGTCTGCCACTGCACAAACAACATGGGTTGATATCAGCCTAATTTAATCTCTTAGCATCAGTTTTCCAAACTGATTTTCCATTTAGTAGTTGATTAGCATGAAGATCAGTGCGTATGCCTTGTGGTTCATTACTATTCTGCCCTGGAAATCATTTCTCTCAGAACTGTGTTACAGCATCCGGTGGGCAAGGGTGTAGATAATGGTTCACTGAATCAGCTGATCCTGTTAGCAAAAAATCATTCAGATTTTGGGCAAACGTGTGTGGCCATCCCTCATGTCAGTAACTAGTATCCTAGCACAGACAGCTGACTATATGCAGCAGATATCAGCTGTGCTTTTAGTTCATCTGCATGGGTTAGATTGATAGGTGGTGAGGGAGAGGTCTGAGGAAAAAGGGATGTTCTCCTTCAGCTTTAGTCAGGAAGTGGAGAATGTGACTGAATACTGGTCAGCTTTTGTTATTCTGTAAAAGAATGTGCAATGTGCAAATGCAGACCCTGGGCATTTGTCTCCTGCGTTCTTCCT
Source organism: Apteryx mantelli (assembly GCF_036417845.1). Lineage (NCBI taxonomy): Eukaryota > Metazoa > Chordata > Aves > Apterygiformes > Apterygidae > Apteryx > Apteryx mantelli. The sequence continues at coordinate 24,853,224 of NC_090020.1, read as the reverse complement.
TAGAAATGGAAAATGGATTGCTCTGGACACATACAGAGTTGATCCTGTCTTTGGCACCTCTGCCTGGGGCACAAGGAAGAAGTAGTATGTCGTATGGCAATCCAGTATCTTAACCCTTTACTATGAGGTGGAAGAAAAAGTAGAAAGCCATTGATAAATGGTTTTGGCTGGGCAAAAAAAAAATTTTTGTTACCTTCAGGTATCCCCTTTCCCCCTTTCCCCCTTTCCCCCTTTCCCCCTTTCCCCCTTTCCCCCTTTCCCCCTTTCCCCCTTTCCCCCTTTCCCCCTTTCCCCCTTTCCCCCCGCAATCATGAAATACTATCAAACTTTGTCTCCATTAGCTACTCCAGCATAAGTATGGTATTCACATGCAAAGCCTGTAAGAGGTGTGGAGGAGAGAAAACCTGCTTCCGGAGCCATGAAGCTGCAGATACCCACTTGAGCAGACACCTTCCTTCTCCGTGCAGACAGTAGCACATACAAGTGTGATGGCAAAAATGGGAAAATATTACAAAAATCATTGAACATCAGCTTTACTTTAAAGTTTAAGATGAGGCAGTAAAAGTCAAGGGTGTTTGTGAAAGTGAGTGGGGAAAAAGGGGTCAGGGATTCCTTACTAAATCATGTTTTTGCAGGTCAATGAGCAGTGAACTCACAGCAATAATGTTTATGGCAAACAAACTATCCAATTTCTTATAATAAAATTAAAGAATCAGAATTATGTAGGCAAAGCTGTAGGATGGAAAACAATGAAAAATGGGAGAAGTGGAGAGCAACTACTTCCTTTGTTTTACCAACATGTTATTCCAGACAGAGGGGAAAAATGTGTCATATCTTGCCCTTCCCATGTTTTGCTACAGCTTGTTTGATCCCTCTAGCTATGCTGATGTCATGATTAAAAAAACAGATAATTTTCAAAAGCATGTTATAATCACCTGAATTATGAATGCAGTAGTAATCCTAGCTGTTAGAGAAGACAGTCAATTGTGTGGTACTTTCCTGAGGGGATTGTTTTTGGTTTGTGTCTTATGCTTTGCTTTTTGGATCATTGCTTAGTTGTTCTATTTTCAGTACCTTGTAATACAGGCCATTAAAGACAGTTAAACTGATCCAAATGCACTATCTTTAACGTTGATTGCAATATGTGGATATTGATGGCAAAATGTAAAACTTCTCACTTGTCTTCTCTACCTTTTATGGCAAATGACGGCTTCGTTAATATGCATCAACCCCCTCAAAGTACAAAACAGTGAAAATTATACTTCTATAAATTACGCAAAATACCTACTTTGAATAGGAGGAGAAGGCTTGAGTGTGAGATATTCCCTTTATAAAAGGGAGCAAGACTCTGTTTAATAGAAAATGATTAACTGATACTTTAACTTTCATGTAATCAAATTAGTTTTCTGCTTGCAGATTCTGACTGTTTCCCAATACATTTTCCCTTCCATATCTGTTTACCATATGTCAGTAAGAACCAAAACAGACTAAAGTCAAGTCAGGATGACTTTATTATACACAAATGCCGCTCACCCCAGTAAAGAGTAACTGTGCAAAACCCTATATCTCCTTTGAAACTGGTGAGCTCCTATCAATGGCAGCCATGGAGTTTTGTAGTTTCCTGGTTTTTAGTAGAGTTGTAACAACTGCAGCAAGCTTTTGTTCCTGCACTGAGCTGATTTCCAGTCTTTCAATGTAAGTATTTCATGGGTAAGCACCTAACTGAAACATCTATTGATCTATTGCTAGTGCTAGTTTTCTGGCTTCCCCTTTAAGACTTGCACCAAAAGCTTGAAAGTTTCTTTACTTCTAGGAAAACATGCTTTACCATATAACAGTGTTTGAGCAGATACCTTTTTAGAAGATCAGATCAGCAGATCAGCTGGACCGAGGCTCACAAGTAAGTTTTTTGCTTGGAAACAGAATTGTCAGTATACAATACACTGTTCAGGTGAACCAGGTAGGAAACTTCTGTTAGTATTTCTAATACTGTCACATTTTGGAGAGAGTTAAGTGTTCCCTAACGTTTCACCCAGTATGAGTGTGGTGTGCACAACCATATCTACTCTTTCTGTTTCTGCTGAATATGATCTCTGTCCAGTGCTGCTAATCGGTCTGTGATAATTGCAGATCTCCTGCCATGATTTAAGAACATGTTGGATTTGCAGTGCTCTGCCTTTTATAGTTAATGCTTCATGGTCTTTCATTCTTTGTATTAGTAACAAGGCAAATTATGTGCTGTTCAGAAAACTCATTCTCTAAACGTTTTTTAATTACACTTTACTGATGTTTTTAAAACAAGCCACCTACTTTTTTTTTCTTAATGCAAAAGACTAATCTTATTAGGAAAATAGGTTCCTTATCTTTCAGTTTAGAAAACTGTCTCATACAAATCTGTGTTGAGCCCAGCATTCTGAGAGTTTGTGGCTGATGTTTAATAACAAGACTGACAAAAAGTATGTATGTGCTTATGTCATACGTTCCCAAGTGTTACTTCAGAACTTTAAACTCCTTAAAAGGAGTGGGAGAAAAAGTCATATAATTGTTGTCTAAAAGGCATGTTGCATACAGATCAGTTTAAGGGCAGATATGTGTGAGGGAGAGATCTCAGTTTGTTTTTCTTGATTTACTTTGGGCCTTTGAGAGTGTTATATGTGTGGCCAAGTTCAGGTGTGACTGGGTAGAAGTATATCAGAATACAAGTCTTTTGTAGATAGAGCCATGTCTTGACAGTAACCAGCAACCCTTGCATCTGTTCTTGATTCCACTACTGATTTGGTAGATGACTTTGGTCAAGGTGCTTCACCCCTGAATCAATTTTGAGTTGGTGGCAATTAATACTGGCTTCCTTGGTAAAATGCTTTGAAGTATACCAATTTATTACTATGCTTGTCTTGAAAAGTGATTTAAAATAGCTTCTCTTTTCTTATTCAGCTGAATAGAAATGTGATGGGATACCACGTTAACATGATCGTTGTGGTGAAACACTGATTCTGTATGCTTTTAATTGGAGAACCTCTAATGTTTTTAAAACAAACAACATTCCTCTCCGGAAATCCGCGAGTCACTTTTGCTTTACATAGCTTGAAGAACTGTGGGGACTGACAAGTGCTGAGCATGTAAGAAACAAAGAAGGATTTTACAAAATTGTCACTGGAGTAACTATTAAATGTTAATTATTACATTAAAAATTGATAATTCATATTTATTAAAAAAAAAAGCAAGGGATGGACTGTGTTTTCCTGAAGGTATTAATAAATGCTTTGGGTTGGCTCATGACTAGCCCTCCTTATTGGTACTGACAGAATGAAAATAAAGTTAAATCTTATGTTCATTTGCAGTTCTTGTTTTTCCTCAGTTATAAGCTATTTGTCAGGGTGGGACTGCACGCAACTGTAAACCATTTCTTGTGTGTGTTTTTCAGAGCACTTTCTGGTGTCTTTTAGACCACAGGTTGAACCATACTTTAGAACTACTCTATGGAGTTTTGCAGAGTTGTTTCTTAAAAAGAAGTTAATTTTCCACCTTCTTTCTATACTTGTATACCAGTATTATGATGCTCAGTACATGCACCAGCTGCAGGTTATGTTGTGTAGCTGTTTTGCATATATGCTGTTACATAAACGCCTAAGGGGATATTTGCACTGTTGAGGTTTGGGCGTATAAATTTGGTGGCTTGTGTCTAATATGAAGTTGATGGAGAGAATTAGGCTTCTTCACAGAACAATTCAGAAAACCAAAATAAGTTACTCACCTTTCTTTTCATTTCAGAGGTGCCTACATTACATAGCTACAGTTATGCAATTTCATAGAGTAATGATGGTCTTTAGTGCAAAGAATTTTCAATTTCTATAGGCAAAGGCACACACGTTCTTATCTCTCTCTCTCTCTCTGGATATATACTCAGCATCATATAAATAGGACAGTGAAGGCTTGGAAGTCAATGGTATATCTGTAGATAAGAAGACATGATAATGCATGTACTGTGTAGAAGAAAAATTATGTAGAGAGCAGAAAATAGACATGGAAAGTCCTGGAGCTGCTTGGAGAGCTGCTCATCAATTGTTCATGATCCAAAACCAAGAAAATATGATTTGAGGTACTGTATTAGGATTCTGTGTTAGGAAAAACAAAAACATGGAATTCTGTAAAGCAGCATATTTTGGGCAGGAGAGGAAACAGTTTGTCTGTTCCCAAAGGAGTTTGCGAATCTCTTCTAAATAATCTTTTCCTGTTTTATTAGTCGGCCTAGTTATCTGGTTATAACAAACCTGAGTTAGAAAGAAGCTTTATTCCTACTGTTAATTATGTTATTGAGGGAGGGAGGATGAGTGAATAAACTTTTTAAAATACCAGGCTGCCTGTGGTCTGCGACAACACACTGAATGAAGCGAGTAGTTTCTCTCATCTAATATGTCTTAATACCACTTGTGTTTCTGCAGCTATGCATATAAACCAGTAGCATAGGACATTAACCAGTAACCAAAATTTTTATTGGGAGGATATTTGAGTAACAAAAATATTCAGAGCCCAGATGCATTTCTACAGAGGCATTTTTCTAAGCCATGGCCTACTTTAAGACCCAAGAATTTAAATGTCATCTTTAATTTTCTTAATAGTTAATTTATTGCAACAGCTGATTCAAGTGAAGAAAAATGCATAGGTGCCAAGGAAACTCTGGCAAGCTGAAAAGGCTTGTAGTTTCTGGGAATTTCATTGTGATACACATGGTACATATTAGGGGCTCCTGTGGGAAAACTGTATTTTATAAATGTGAAGGAAAAAACGGAGCATAATTCACAAAATCATCAGACTACAAATGCTTTATTAAAGATATTTCTACTGTAAGCGAAGAAAAGAGAATCAGGGGATCAAATTCAATGGGAATAGATTAATTAAAATTGATAGTATATTATAAACAATGCATAAGTGAATCTTCACCAGCAGGGTGATTGAAGAAAACACTTAAACCTTATGGCTTATGACTTATATATGTGTCCCCTTAATTTTTTTTTTTTTTTTTTTGGTCAACCAGTTTCAACTAGATGGAAATCCTGAGGATATTAATTTTTTCCTTGTTTTGTGAAAACTGGTGTCTTGGGGAGGGGAGAGCAGAACCAAATTAGTGCCACCACTAAGGGATGTGTGATGCCGAGAGGTTGATACTTCTTGCTGACCCAGCGTCATAGACACATGTCAGAACAAGCTACAGCACTTGTTTTTGCCTGCTTACATATGCAGGAGGGTGCTTAGTTATGCTCCCAGCTGATGAGCTGAAAGAAGTTCCTGGAGAGGAGTCTTAGTGGACAGGTGAAGATGCCTGAACTATACAGACCACATATCCATACAAAACCAGGGTGGAGCAACTGTGCTGCTTTGAGAACAGCTTGTTGTAGCTATTCAAAATAGAGGCCTTCTCCCTCTCCCACCCACTGATTTTAAGCTTTGATGGCTTTGATTTTTTTTTTTCCCCCCCTCCTCCTGTGGTAAAGACACAGCCAGACAGTGAGATGGAAGAAACAATATTAGAGAATTCTAATCTTGTGTGGCACTTTTGAGGCTAAGGCTCTAACTTCTTTCTGTAACTCCTCCAAATCATACCTTCTTTTTGTAATGTCAGTTTTCTCAGTATGAGCCTCGCCAGACCTAGGGAAAGATGAACAGACTCTGCTTTCTCATTAGTCCTTTTCCAAGCCCACTCAGAGGCAGAGGAGTAAATTTTGAATCCTGTTCCTCTGAATTTCTTCTCCTGAGGCTGGTGAGAAGAAATGGGGAACAAAAGTGTGGGCATAGTTGGTCTGTTCTTTGTGTGCTGGTGAGGCCAGATAACTGCTGCTGGGAATAAGAGAGTAAATGAGGCCCTTTTGTGGAGGACGTGAGCTTGCTCATGTGTGTCCCATGTACCAAATATAACAAGACAGGAAACATCTAGAGGGAGGTTAACAAAGCAAAAACTTCTCTAAGAGGAAGAACCATCACAGTCAAAGAAAGAGGGAAGCATTGGAAGGTGGAGGGACTTGTGGGTAACTCGCATACAAGAAACTCTCGATGGAAAAATTATAACCAAAAAGAAACACTGGATGAAATTAAATTGTTAACAGGTCCCCAATCATAACCCTTAATCTGAATTATCTTCCAGTAGAGGGCTGGGTGGATGCTGAAAATAAGCTTGGCTCCACCATTTTTCTTTTGAAGCATTCTCATTTAAAAGTGTGGTGGACAATCTTTCCTTGTGCCTCCAGGAAGTAGACAGCGTGGAATGAATGACCTGTCTTACATATATCAAAGCATTAAAGTAAAAAACAAAGTTTTTGTTTAGAAATCTGTATGAAGCAACTCCTGTCTGCTTTAGTTATTAAATGATATTATTTGCAGAGAGAGGAGGTGGGATATTAGCAAAGCTTTTAGAATATGTTACCAAATAACAGTGGGAAGCTTAAATTCTCTCTTTAGTTACTACTTCTGTTCTAAGAGAGACAACCAGGATAAAATGGATTAGCGTTTGTGAATTGTTAAGTGTAGAATGGTGATCCTTCAGAACACCCAGAAGGATCATAGCTGTATTACTTACACAGTTCCTGCAAGGAAGTACAGTAAGCAGCATCAGAAGCAGACATATGGGCTCTTGCACATGCTTGTGTACTTTTGTGGGAGAGGAGTGGGTGAAGAGAGGAGAAAAGTAAGGAGCAGTAAGGTATGTTTCAATCAAAAGGTAAATGTAAAGCTGTTCTTTCCATAGTTGCATGGAAATATCTTTTTAAATACTGGTGTTGAAACTCTTCCCCAAAGTCTCTGCCAAATGCTTCATTTAAACCTTGGGGATTTCCTGAAGAGCTCCTTCATGTACTCTAAAAGCAGTCATTAGAGGCCAAGGTGAGACTTACATAATTCGGTAGCTATGATATTTAGCATAACAAAAACAATAAATCACTCTAACTTAGCAAGTTAATTTCTACAAGTAATTTCTACAAGCAATGAGTAGTCTTGTGAAATCTAATTCCATAAGGACAATTCAAATGGGCCTGGATATAAACACCTGCAAAGTGGCTTTTGAAGGTTCATAGACAAAGTGAAGATGTCAAATACAGAAATACATTGGGTTTGGGGATGTTGTTCAGCAGAATATCAAGGGGATTTGTGTTGAATGTTGTTATTTAACAGCCTCATTAATCACGTAGCTGGTGTAAGCAGGTTGCTAATGAAATAGCAACTGTTGTTCTATAGGGAGTCCTTGTTAGCAGAAGAAATAACACTAAAGGGACTTGGAGTTTTGTTTTGTTTTGTTTTGTTTTTTAAGGCAAAAGCAACAAAATGAGATTTAACTTGGCTTAGTATGAGCTAATGCCTGAATCTGCAATGGCAAGTTTTAATTGTAGAGAGAAGTCTTGAAAATAGATCTAGAAAGGAGTGGGAGCAGGGTGAGAGGCTCATGGTGGACAGCAAATTGCATGGTTTGTGTTGGGTATATGTAGAAACAGAAACAGCTACTGCAGTATCTTTAGGAGAAGACATTGCAGAATACAGTGGGAAAAAGAGTCACCCGAGCATTGCTGTATGGGGATGTGGACAGTTATATGTGGTTCAGGTTTCTGCATTACATGAGGCACTATGGAAGGAAACTAGTAGAAGAGTCAGGTCGGGGGTTGCCTCATGGAGAGGGACTGGGGCTTTAAAATTTTGGATGGTTTGAGACCACTGGTAAGATTAAACAGTCTAATTTTTAATAGTCTAATAAATTATCTGATTTCCATAAGTATGTAGCACTGAGTAACTCCCAATAACTGTGGCAAATATTTGACAGTTAGCCATAACAGTTCAGGATGGAAAGAATATCCTGCTCTTCTGACACCAGAGGAGGGGTTATAAAGGAAGAATGAAGTGGCTCGCAGTGGAATTTGGCCCAAGCATTTGGGATCCTGGTTTCCTTTTATGTTCCTTTGGTAAAAAAGCAACCACAAAAGTTGAGCGAGTTCTGACCGAATGCTGCAGCTCTGATTGTTGCAGCTCTGATTATAGGAGAGTATGATACCATTTTCTAAATGATTTGTGCCTCTAGTGGGGAGCTGAAGAGTTTGCCTGCTGGAATTTGGTACTTTTAGAAGTACTGATCTAGTGAGACCTGTGCAAGTGAGAAATTGAGGTTGTTAGTTTCATTACTGTGCATTAGAGATTACCTGACCATACCTTTTCTGTTCCTTTTACTCATGCTTTACTCTGTGACCAGTGTTGTTTTTCAGGGTATTTAAGGTTATTACTTCCTTCCAGAACAAAACATACTTTTTTATGATGGATATTAGTTTCCAGCAGTAAAATTGAGACTAGGTAACAAGAACCTGTTTGTAGGGTGCTGTACATCTGCTGTCTAGTGGTAGCTCTCTTGTGGTTCTCCTGTGAAGAAGAACCAGTGTCACTGAATGTTCAAATCAGCATTTCCATTCTGGGATGTCATAGGCATGCTTCAGTGTAGTGTGTTTAAAGCCACAAATAGCTAGCTTTGAGTGAAGCATCTTATAAAGATAAGACCAAAATTAACATGACGCTGAAGTTGATAACATGCTGTTTTCCAAATAGTGGCATAATTCATGTAGTATTTAATTATTTTTCCATGATATTCTTGCACTGTTTACATGCTGGTTTCCTATAGCTACTGTTTATATTTGAGTGGGCTTTCCTGTGTTTCTGAAACTAGTTAAAGGTTTGAAACATTCAAGTGCAGTGCTCTGTGTTCATGCATAAATATGCTAAGCTGGTCTTAAACTGAGTCGGTGGTTTAAATGATTGACAATTTCAAGGCAGTATTTATCAGCACCTACTGCTTAGTGGCCTGTGATAACTGCTGTGTTCTGAAATTAGGGTAACTGATACTTATTACTGGCAAATGCTGTTTTTTATTCTTTGCAACTTATATTTCAGCCTAAAATTGAGATATTATGTTTCTCTCATCTGTTGTTGTAAAGCTTCTGCTAAGGGCTTGTAAAAAATGTATGGGTGGGTTTGGAAAGTATGTTGAAGCCATGTCAATGGCATTTAGCGCATGTGATTGGGTATCCCATTTGCATTAACTGAATAAAGTGTGTTACAGACTTATTTTAACACTTCTCAGTGGTGTTGCAGTTCTTGCTTTAACACTCTTAGGAGTTTTTTCAGATTTGTTCAGATTTTGTTTTGTTTTTTAAGAAAAAAGATCAAAGCCTCATAAGTGTTACCACAGTTCACTTATTCAGGATAATTATGTTACATTGTAGAAGATATATGATTACATGAAATAGCCACTCATCGAGATTCACACTGGGGTTGCCTTGACGTTGCTTGTTCATAAGCAGGTTATGCTGCTAATCAGTGGGTGATTAAAATAGAATGGTGTCCTTCCAAAATGTATTATTATATGCTTCTTTCTACATTGATTTCCATTTGTCATTACCTTGTTCAGTGTAGGAAGTTTTATGAAGTCAGCTGTATTTCTTCATTATGCTCAGCTGGATCTTAATCAAATTTATTTCATCAAGAATGTTTTCTTCCTCCTAGACTACCTGCCTTGCATCCAGCCATTAATAAATGTATGGAATGGCCCAGGACTTGCATGTTGCAAAACAGCTAATAAAGAATCATGAAATGCAAAGCAACTTGTATGTTTAATCAAAAAAAATTACCATTACTGTACAGTTTCAGTATTCTGTATTCATTTAGTTACATGTAAGAATTTTTTTTCTGCAGTACGTTAACTATATCTGTGATTTTTTTTTTCCCACCAGCCCACATGATGTTTTTATTAGTTCTGAGTTTGTCAAGAGTAGGTAGTGTCGTCACAAGACTGCATTCAAACGTAGGGATTTGGGACTCAGTTTACTGACTTTGCCATGAAAATACTGTAAGACTGTGGGAAGTTCTCTTACTGTGTGTGCCTCATTTCTCTGCCTGTACAGTTGACATTGCTACTGTCCTTTGCTCTTTTGTTTCTGGAAGTTTAAAATCTTTAACCTTACTGTGTCTGTGGGGAAGCTTAAGAGTGTCTGGTACTGATGGTTCTTCTTGAAAGAAAAGTTGAGTTAGATGAGGTACCGTTTCTTCAGAGTGTCATTTTCAGTCTGTCTTTGCATTTTCTCTTAATTAAGCAAAATGTTTCTTGTAAGAAAAAGGTGTAGTTAATTCCTCCCTTCCCTGAAGGCTACCCAAGAGCAAAAGAAAGTTTGATCTTTTGTGCAGTCTTAATAAGAATGTAAACAGTTAGAATTAAGATCTTCAACTTATACTCTTACGTGGACCATAAACACAGCTTCATCTTGATTTACCATGGCATCTTTCACATATATAAATACTGTCTGTAAAGAAGCTCTAGGGCATTTTGGAGGATAGCAGTGAGTTCTAAAAATAGCTCTTCAGGATGTGTATGTTTTCAATATCATCTGTCCCTTGGTTGCTTCTCTTGTTTTTTCTTTTAATTACATTAACTGGTTTTTGCTTGGACTACTCTTAAGAGTGAATCCTTATTAGATAGGAGAGATCTGAATCTGTCTGTCATAAAGAGGCTTTCTGCTGGTTTTAAGTTTTCAGTTCTTACAGGTGACAACCATGTGACTGAGTTGTTCATGTGCTTCAGTATTTCCTTTAATCTTGATATGTCTAAATAGGATTGAATATTGACATATCGTATTATGGCAAACAGCCAAGAAAATATTTTCAGTTCCCAATGGACATAACTGAAGTTCTCTTATTAATAGAAATCAGTTCCTGAGAACCAGGATGGAAATTCAGTTAGAACAATTCCTTCTCCTCACCCCTTTTCAGTTTATTATTCTCCTTCTCTGAACCTGTTGGCTGTGAGGCTCTCCATGGTGCTCATAATGGAATGTGTTGTTGGTTTCACTTCAGGTTTTCTTAGTTTTGAACGTTAAAAGTCTTCACAGCTCCAGTTTTATTATTGTTAGCATTTTCTTTGTACTATATTGGATTATGTATGTGGGGAGGTTTCTTTAACGCTCACCCAGCATGAGGCCGCAGACAGGCACATTTCTAACACTGTGACCTTTTCACTGAAGTAAAAGGTGTTTTTTTTGTTGTTTTTCATTTCTCTCGGAAGGCAGAAGTGATTATGAAATAGCCCTTGGTATGACTGGCAGCAAGGAAGCGGTCCTGAACGCACACGTACTCGTGTGAGCTCAGCAGTGAGCAGGGATGGTTTCCTGCCAGCGTACGTTCGACCCTCCTCTTTTGTTTAACACCGGTAAGGGCATACGCTGTTCAGCCACAGCACCCCCTTCCTTCCTATGGGAAGGCAGAAGCCTCAACAGCGTTACTTTTCTTATGGGTTATTATTGTTGTAGCTAAATTTGTCAGATGTTCACTAACGGCTGCCATCCCTGTAACTCGCCTGAAGTAGCAAAGGCTTCTGTGTAACCTACCTGCAGCAGGCGTTGTGGTAAACGGCAGCTGAACTCGGCGTGGGTGCAGGGAACTGTCCACGTAAAAGGAATGGTGTTTTTGGAGTCGACATTACAGATGTGTTGGCTACCAAGGGAGTTTTGGCTTGGGGTGAAAAGCAATTTTAAGGAAAGACAAAGACAAACAGATGCTGTAAAAAGCAAGGCAGTCAAAAATTTGCTTATCCTGTTTGACCTTTTTTTCATCCTTATCTGATGTAAAATAAATTAATAATGGGAACAACTTGAATTTAAAACCGAACATCACCAGTCTTGGGTAGAATGTTATTTTTAAAGCTCCTGATTGGTGGAAAGAATTATTGTCCTTCTAAAATGTATAGAGAAATGAGTGAAGAAGCTAGATTAGAGTTTTATTCCAATTTGGTTACTTTTCTGTAGGTGCTTTTCTTTATCTTTTTGTTTCTTAACTCTATAATGGCTTGCTTTCACCCTGTGTGTAGGAGTGGCCTTTTGTCAAACCAAAGATCAGACTATGAAAGTAATCTAAGAAGCATCTATTCAGACAGGTTTCTGGGGCAATTGGTATTTAAAGAAATAAATGAAAAACAAAAAGCCAAGGAACCCCCAGAATTGAACATGCCATATTTTGAAAACCTATCTTGTGCAGTTAGTTATGATTCATCAGACCTACTATAGCAACTCACGTTTTGGACAAGTAAAGAAGTGCAACGAAGTCAGCTATGATATAGAAAAGCTGTGAACGTGACTCCTTTGAGAGAACATCTGATATCTTAGTCTGAAATGCTGATTTCCATTTTGACTTATTTAATGTCCTCCAGTCAATGTGTGTTCTAATTCCAGAATGAATTCTATATGAGAATAGTTAACTCTGGGAATTTCTGTTAGATCGAAGCAAATTATTGCCAGCTGTATGTAATTTTGCAGATTTGCATTGTTTGGATTGCTTCACTTCACTTCAAGTAAGTCATTACATTCCCTTCATCAAAACTGAAGAAAAGTGTAAAGATTTCTGTTGTTCTGCAGTATTTTTGAATCATGATCACCAATGAAACAATAACAGTGTGAGATTACTTGTTTCCTCTGGCTGGTGTCATGTAATTAATTTTTTGTTCAGGATGTTTATGCTGAATTATTTCTGTTCTTTGGTTTTCAAGCTCTTATTTAATCAAATAAAATACAAAGATAAAATGCTGTATGTCAGAGAAATGCCAAGAGAAGAGAGAGGCATTGGTATAAGCAAAGAAAAAAAAAACAGCTAAAGAAATTGAGAGTTGAAATTCAGAAGGTCAGTTGATGAATTGCAAGGGAGATTATAAAGTTGTTAAGGGAGGTTGTTTACTGTATTCATATTTTCTTTGGCTGCTTCCATTGTTTGTTTTAAGATTGATGACATTAATTTAGGCTATGTGTTTTTAATTGTGCTCTTAGCTCGTTTAAAATGTGATAGGAGTGATATGAGAGCACAGAGTCTAGTAAAAATCAGTATCATAATTCAGTGTTTCCTTATATTAAGAAGAATGTTCATGCTTTGGCCCTGGCTTATTTAAACTATTTCAAAATCCCAATTTTACCTAGCATAATGCAGCTATATAAAGTGAACAAGACCGGTTTGTTTCGAGGGAGCAAAATCCAATCTAGATTATCTGTAAAAAGTAATTTTAATGGTTATTTTAACATGTAAAGAGTGTGCTCTTTGGATGTTTCATTAAGCTTCAGGGATGCTCAGCAGTACTTTGAGACTGTTACAGCTCGACAGAATTCCTGTTTGATAAACTTGAAGGTGGAATAAAGACAAAAGTCCAAATCCTTTCCATTGGAAAGACAGAGTAATAGAAGATCATCTCAATAGTGAAAATAAAGCAGTAAAAATACCTTCAGTACCTTGGTAATGAATGCTAAAAAGAAAAGGAGAGATGAAGAACAATGTATTGAGGAATGAGGTACAAACAACATTCAGAGACTGTAGATGAAGGAAACTTCTATAGAGGAAGGAAACTTACGTTTTAGCTTCTTACACACCTTTTAAGAAGAGTCAGCTTAAATATCTTCATTGTGTTCAGCACTTTCATCTCTATATAGCTAAAAAAAATATCATCAAGCTGTATAGTTATACCAAATCTCTATGTTATTCAACTTAATGGACCATTTATTTAGTTTTCAGCTTTACAAATGTATTTTTCCACAGTATAATTTTGTAATCAGGTCTTTGTTAGTTGTCTGTTTCAGTGAAGTATTGTTTGAAATCTTCGTAAAATTGTTTTATAGAAGCAAAACACCTTTTAGGTTTGGGGTATGACATAATTCTTAACAATATCAAACTTGCCATTGCCAGTGATTCTAAATATATTTTTTGTATCCTAATACTATCCAAACCCTGAGAAAAAATGTTGGGGCATTCAGTAACAAAAGTGAATGTTAGCACTTTGTATGTGCTACAAACTTCTAGGAAGCACTTTACTTTTTCTAGACCTGCAGAGCTAACGCAGCAAGGAGCACCCTTCCGCCCCCCCCCCCCCGAAAAAAAGTCATTCCTGCTGAATTATCAACAAAATTATCTACTTATTACCTAAAGTTTAAAATCCCACAATGCAATTATAAAGATGTCACGGAGGGGAAAACCAAAAGCAGTGCAGTACATGTATTCTATCAGTAACATCCACTGGTTAGAATTTGCAGGGATATTGTAAAGCATAGCTCTCTTTCCAAGCTGGACATATCTTTGAAAGAGAGATTGTGGTTTTATTAAGTTGATTTTTCCATTAAAGCTCATCTGAGTGTTCCAGCAGAATAAATGTGCGTACATCCATTTGTATGTGTGTCTGTGCACCCATGTACAAGTACAGAGTTTCCAGTTATTTGTGAACAATAAGGAAACCTTGAGCTGATCAAGGGCTTCTAGATGCTTGGACTGTCCTGGGTGCCCAAAAGCGTGTCAGCAGCCAGATGCCAGGCTGGTAGTCCCTTTAAGAAGGAGATTTTTGAGATAAGATTGGAATTTCCATATGTGAGGGTAGGCTAGTTCTTTTAAAATGATTTTTCTTCCTTTGCAGCAACATGATATTGAAGAAGTGGCATTATATTTCTTTATTACATAGTATGATCTATACACATAGAATTGTTTGGCTTCAAGCTTACAGTGAAGAAGGAGCTTCTGATTTTTGTTGTCTGTCATGAAACCAACTTGATTTTGCAGTTACTGTTGTGCTTTTGGAATCTGCCTTCTCACTTAATTGGGAGTGTATTGCAAGAAGTTTTTATTTTTTAAAGTGGATTTTTTTTTATTCTAAAGCATAAAATGAGTAAAACAATTCTAATGTTTTAGTAAGTAGATTTCACTTTAAGTTTTTTAGGCGTAAGACCAATTCGCAAACACAATTTTGTCCCTTTTTTTTGAAACAAGATTTTTAAAAGAACAGAGGTGAAAGAGTGCAAAATGGATGTTTTTCATGCATAAGAAAGCAAACTGCTTTCTTAAACAAATCCCCAGCCAAAATCTATCAAATGTATATTTGGACAGCATTGTCACTTTATTTTTGTTACTATTTTACAGATTACTGGCAGATAGGTAGTGCAAATACAGTCTAACAAATGTAGCATTTTGTAAGGTGTGGGTTTTTTAACTGTATTTGTTCACTTCATGCTGGAGTTAACCTAGAACAAAAAACAATTGCTCAAGATTAGACCATGTGCCACTTTAAAGATTTTCTGCTTTTAAGATCTAGTCTATATTTCTTCTTCCTCATTTCCACATCCTGTATACAATGGAGAGCTTGTTTCTAGGCTAAGTAATAAGTAGGACTGCAAAGTTTGAGAAGAAAATTAACTATTGTTGACTTTCAGAAATTAATATCTTGTGCCTTGTGTAGGTAGAAAAATGTAATTGTATGTGTGCTGTTGTGGTCAGAATCAGGACTACAATTTTAATAATTTTTGTTTAAAGAAAACAAAGGTTAGTGTTTCTGTTCCCCTTCTTTATGATGCATTTCTCATTAGCTGCTGTTCTCCTGTCCTCATCTCTCAAATGTCAAATCCCTATGTAGTATAATTGTTCTGATCATTACCTTCATGGCAGCATATGCAACATATGTGTAACCTACCTGGAAACACAGCTCTTAGGCTGTGTTTTTGTGCTAGGGCATACACTTATATTGTGCTTGCTATAGAACTGATTTGCACAGAGACTTCAGATCTGTGTACTTAAGGTGTTTTTAGTTGTAGAGCTTTGTGTTTGTCCCTTACACAAATAATGCTGACAGAAAGCCAGAACAATCAGGTCGAGCATTCACGTAAACACACTGTGTAAACAATTGTTTTGGCGTTAGCTGCACTCTTCCGTAGTCTTAAGCTCATACCATATTAATGTTCTGTTTAAATTAGCCAGAAAGCTTAGATAGCATACTTCGTTGTCAATACCATTTGTGAACAGATGGGAAAAATACAAAACATGCTAGAAAATTTATTTTTCTTTCCCTTTTCTAACTCCCACTATTCAATTGCTAAATTAACTATAAAATGTGGACTAGCTTTCAAGCTCACATACACAGCTGCTCTGAAATGCATGAAGAAGGGTGTCAGGTAAACAACAGAGACAAAATGGGTTGTGAGTTTTCCAGTATGTTTAATAAGAAGAAAGAAATATTCTGATTAATACTACAATACTTTTGTAAGAAGCTATTTCCTGTTGACCTAAATTTGTATTGCAATGTGTTTGCAGTCTTCAAAGGGCAATATATATAATTAGTATATTACAAGAGACAGATAAATAGGACATGCTAACTCCTTTGAATGACTAACCTGCTCTTCGATACTAGTTAATAATATTATCTCAAACACAAACTCTGTGTTCATTATGAACAGCAGCTGAATTGTGCCACTTTAATGGAGGTATGCCCTAATCTCCCACCTCTGTTTCTTAGTTTTTAAGCACCTCATTGTCTTTGAAGAAAATATCTCTGCTACTTAGCTTTTGCTGGAGAGTGCTGATCCAGTGCAATAGGTGTTCTAGTTGTGCAGAAATCCACCTAGAACTGTTACTGAAACTACTTACGGGTTTCTTTTTAATTGGTATGTAAAATGCCAGCTAGATTTATCATGACTAGTCATAACGATGAAGGGTATCTCAAATAGCAGATATTGTTCTTTGGTCCTGAATCTTCACAGCAGTTATGCCAGACAGGATTACTGACCTGGAATCTTGGCTCTTGTCTCATAACAATGGAAAGATCTGTACTAACTTTGAGGATTAGGCTGTGACCAGCTTCTCTGGTTTTTGTTATGCACTTCTGGATTGGGAAATACATCTGTCAGCACTGATGAAAACATGTTTTTTTCACTCCTGTATGACACTGTTCTTCATAAGAGAAACATACTGTTACGTATTCAAAGTTGCAGAATGTGCTCCATAGTATTAAATGCCTTACAAATAAAAGAACTGATATTTATGAAATGTTAATGAAGTGAAATGATGACAAAGAACTGAGCGATGTGATGGAAAAATTCTAAGCCCTGGCTTGCAGTTAGAGAAAGTTTGACACAAGTGTGAGGTCACTTGAATACAAGGCAATTTTGATAGCTCTCAAAATATTTGTTCTCAGTTTGACCTTTGCATGGTATAATGAAGTTGAAATAGAGAAATGAAAAGACATTTATTTGACATTCTCATTGAAACAGTCTAGACCTAAATGGTGAAATGTAGTGTAGGAATAACTTGAGTTTAAAAAGTACCTTTTTTCTTCTCTTTTTCATTCCCCTCTTATCTGGAGGAAAGCTCATTTGGAGAGGGGACAGAAGGGAAAGAGAGCATGAATTATGAACAAGCACATACTAGACACTTCTAGTAATTTCCATATGTCTCAGTAAGGAGCGCTACTTCTGAGTGCAGTGCAGGACCTAGCTAAATAACTTTCTCCATACTTGAGTCCAAGGGAGGGGCTTCTGCACCCTCTGTAAAGTGTGCTGAAGGTAGAAAGCTTGCTCTCTATCCTTATGGTGGTAG
This sequence comes from Apteryx mantelli, assembly GCF_036417845.1. Taxonomy (NCBI): domain Eukaryota; kingdom Metazoa; phylum Chordata; class Aves; order Apterygiformes; family Apterygidae; genus Apteryx; species Apteryx mantelli. The sequence continues at coordinate 24,835,830 of NC_090020.1, read as the reverse complement.
CAGATAAAGAAACACAGCCTGGTACCTAAGGATCTTCTAATGTCTGTAGATCGTGAGGCATTCAAGAGAAGTGCTTCTCCTGGTGAAACTCCTGGAAGGGGTGGGAAAACACAATTTACTATGGAATTTCAAGGAACTGTGGGCAGCTGGCTGCCAGTCAGTGTTGCTCCAGAATCTGGCATGGGAGATGGAACACTTTAGTCCCCACCCTTCCCCTGTCTCAGAAAAACTGGAAACTACTAGAAGAAACAAACAGATCGTGTAAGGTTACACGGTTGAACTTTACACAAGAGGAAATTTCCAAGTTAAGGTTGTTCTTGCCCACTCTCCAGCACTATAAATTTCTTTCTCCTTTACAGTTAATGACTGAATATACTTTTTTAAAAAATTTTATTTATTTATTTATTTATTTGCCATCTGCAGCATGCAGACATAACCAGATCTGGTGAATTTACCGTTTCATCTTCTCAGTTGCTTCCAGGACATGAAGATAGTACATGTGCATGGATAATTATTATAAGATAAAGTTAAATTACAGAAAAATACATTTAAAGTTGTCTAAATCAATAGTGTTACTGTAAGTGCGAAAGTACAAACTGTTCCACCTGAGTCTGGAGAAGCAGAAACTCACTGCTGTATATCAGAAATTGACGATTGTGTGTTCAAGATTTAGTGCTGTCTTTATGTGCAGGGAGGCAGAATTAAGACGGCACAAGCAGACTTTAACTGGCCTTTCTTGGCCTTTTATGTTTAACTGTGAAAACTTACCTTTATTAGTATGTTTTTGTTTGGAGCGATAAGAAATTTGATTATGAGCTAGCGAGTGAGTGTTTACTACTCCCTCTGCTGGTCTTTTAGCAATGTTTAAAAGTCAGTGCTGAGGAAGGACTAGGAAACACTTGATTTGGAAAGCCTTGTTGGGCTTAACAGAGGTTCTTCCCCTTCACTACCCTCCTGTCTTGTTTAAATAGCATATCAATTTGATCTCAGTTGATGGAGAAGTTGTCTCTATTTTATGAAATACTTGTCAGCAAAAGATATTACACAAATGGGAACTCCTTATTTCTGGTGTTCAAGGTGCAGTTTAAGCCACACTTAACTTTCTAATTTTTGCTAACTTTTTTTGAACCTACTTAGTACTTCTTGATATTAATGACAAGTTAGGGCATAACAGATATGCCTCTTTTTGTGTGGAGCCGAAGTATTGGAGCCCACCAGCTAGGAAGGTGAGCTAGTGAATAGCAAAGTCAAAGAGCTCTTATGAAATCCCAACTGAAAGTGTTAAAGCTGTCTTAAGGCAGGAGGGATTTGGTACTACAGTTGGCCTTCCTCTGAAAAGGCATCCTTTGTTTTGAGACTTCTGTCAATTAAGATGGTAGTGAATGGAGGGAAAAGCTGGTCAAAGGATAACCAGTACGAGTGAATTGCAGGCAGGAATCTATAAAATATCAGTACAAATAAAGTAATGATCTAAAACAGTTCTCTGTCACAAGTCTTCACTTTGTGTGAGCACGCACTTCATGAAGTCTGCAGGATGCATGCTACATGTATTCACTGTTGCCATCATAATTCTTCATGGTTTTGATGTTGCTCTGTAGCTCTGCATCTATCTAAAGGGAACTTCTGCTGTTCTTTACTCATTTTGACCATGCTTTTCATCAGGAAAAATGCTTTTTGCAGAAGAGTGTTTAGCAGTGTTGGAGTGGCAATGGCAGTTCTTGAAGAGCTGTTTGCAAATCCACAAGTATATTGAGCCTTTCATAAACTTAGATCATGCAGAAGGGCTTGCCGAGGACTGACACTTCTTTGAGATTATGAAATAGTGTCTCTGTGTGCTTAGGACAGAACTCTTCAACTGCGGAAGTAATTCTGCAAATACGTGCAATGGGTTTAAGTCAGGAGTCGTGACATCTGCACTGCAGAGTTTGTGCAGTGTTACTGTAGAGCACTTTTTAAGACAAGTACTTGTATTGAAATTTTTTAGCAACTTGTGTGTGTTCGGAGGTATAAGTACAGCAGGATGCTTTAGCAAAGGTTTGTCAGTGTCTTTTCTAGCATTCTGAATTCTGGAGACATTTTTTTTGCTTAAGCCTACACAACTTGGGTGCGTTTTGGTAGAGTAAAATGACTAGTGTAAAGTGAATCTCATGTTAAAGTTCTTAAAACTGATGTCTGTAACTAGAAATTTATTGTTGTCATCTGCTTTTGCTGTAGGCTTCTGCTATAGGGGAGCTCTGTTTGAGGTAAGCTCCCATCTGTGGCCTCAAACACACCAGTGTTACTAGTGGCTATAGAACCGTTCCTCCCAAAGTGCATTGAAGCATGATGAGCAGAAAGGATGGACTTTGGCTGAATAATTGTGTTGTATAAATTCCTGTTTTTACTTCAAAATTGTAGCTAAAACTGCTTAAGGGGATTGTCAGTCTGAATTTAGCAACTGCATTTGCAAATACCTAAGATGAAAGTTTTCATTTTTGGAAGAAGAGAAATGATCCTGCATTCTGACAAAGATAAGGTAACACTTTCAGTATCATGAACTCTTTATCTTGCCTTAAACAGGCAACAGAAAACTTCTGTGAAAAGCTGCTACTGTGAACAGTGAAATCTGCATGGTTTTGCTTTTGTCTTTTTGTTCTCCTGGCTCTTATGTTTTTTCCAAGAAGAGATACTGTGTTATGACTGACTTGTAACTCTGCGTACTTCTGGCTGCTTCTCCCTGCATCTCAGTGAAGGTTTTGTCCGAAACTATCTCCTTATTGCATGCACTAATTTTTCATGAGACATGCAGGAATCTGTAGGGTTTTAGCTGTCATAGCGACTCTCTTGATTCATTATGGTTGAAGTTGAACTACCTGTTCAAAAGACAGAGGAGAGAGGGAGGAAACACAGTGTGACCCTGCAGTCTGTTTCTGTTGAAAAACTGGCTAAAATCACTAACTCTCAGCAATAATATTGTGCAGGAAGTATTGTTTTTCTGCTGCTTGAAACACGTTTATAGTGCCACTTCAAAGGCGAGGAGCAGTCATGGGGAAACGGCTTTGTCCTTCTTGTTGGGGAGGAAATTCAAGTGTATTTGTCTGCAGAAGGGTAGTGGTTGCTGCTCATCTGCCAGGTCTAGGGTAGCTGCTTTGTCAATGAGCTTTGAGAAGCCTGTTGGAGTTTCCAGATGCTTCCTTTTTGAAAATCACTCATCCCCAGTTTCTCTTGTGGCTTTTGCTCTGTTGGTCTGTACTTGCAAACTGTTCTTGTCTCTTCCTTCTTCTCCACTACAGCTTTTTTTTCTTTTCTGTTGTTTTTTCTTAATCTTTTTTGTGATTTACCTAACTCCTGCCACCTATTTCTGCTGCACCTCACCAAAATGTTCCAAGATGGTTGCCTGTTAGTTGGGCTAAGCTACACATGTGACTGCAGCAGCCCTGGTTACTAATTGGGGCAATTCAACAAAACAAAAGAGCCTATACCAGTGAGCATTGGCTTAAACTGCACAGAGAGGCTGCTTCTACCAGCACATGTGCTGGTGGCTTTCAGAGATATGCTGAGGAAAATACAATAGCTTTCCATAACACGTGCAATATCATACACCCGTGCTCAGTCACTTGCTTTGTTCAGGAAGTCTTCAATCACAGGATTGTAGAATTTCCCTTCTCTTAAAAGTCCATCTTTCAGGTTGGGGAGGCACCCAAAGTAGTTTCCTTCTGAAGAAGTGTTTGGTATACCATTGCCCAAGTTTCAACAAAGCCTGCAAGTGTAACAGATTTTGTTTTCAGAGCTGTAATGTGAAACTTTAAGAAGGTACTATTCAGCATTGCTAACAGCTGTGTAAATGTAGAAGAAGAGAGATTTGAGGAAGAAAATAGAAAATATTTATGCTAGCAGTGTTTTCTGCACCAATTAAATGCTCAGGAAGAAGCTGACAGGACATTTAAAAAAAAGTGAAAGGTGATTTGTGGCTTGTCATGTAATGAAGCCTGAAATTTCAATACCTGTTAACATATTATTCCAGTAGAAAAAGCTTCTATGTTTTCATCTGGATAAATATCTGCTGTTTAACCTCTTCCTGTTTTTATAAGTGGATTTCAGTCTCCTGTCTTTACACCTGCATGTATTAGTCAAATAATACTGGGAAGGCTTTCTCCTACAGCGGTCTTTTGAAGTCAGAGGAGGAGCAGCAAGGCTCCTTTACCCTCAGTTGAGAAAGTTATCAGTATTTATTATTGTAACCTGTAACTGTGCTTAACTAGGATTGTTATATTTACATTTGCAAATGCTGGTAAGGCCTCTTACAGGAAAGACATGTCAGTATAAGGTGAAGTACTACTTCTAGGAGGTTGTAAAATAAAAGGATCAGTTTCTAACTTAAAAGTTTTGTCTGTCTGAAACCACCTCTCAGATTTGACCTATTGTTTTAAAGCTTTTCTTCAAAACCCTTCAAAGGTTGATTTATAAACTACAGGTCCTCTTTTTTCCTGCCAAGAAAAGCAAATAAATTTTATAGCTGGAAGAGAAAAGTATTGCAGAATAAACTCTTTTCCAGATTCTTTCTCACTCCGCTTTTATCATCCTTTTTCCTATCTACTGATTTTGTGAAGCAAACTGGTTAGTGATAGACAGCTTCAGCAAGTGAGCAAAGATGCAACAGTACTTGGAATCTTCCTTTTCCGTGAGGTCCCTGCACTGGGTTGATGCTAGCAGAGCAGGGGAAGAACTGTGGGGTAGTAACAAAAAATGCTGCTGTGCTCCTCTGCGTGGGCAGTAACAAAGCTTGCCTGTCTTGAGAAAGCTGATGTGCTGCTCAGGTTGTGAAGAATGTAGTAGCAGTTATGCTCCTGGATGTTTCTGATGGGTCTTGTCAGATTTGGGGAATGGTATTGGGAATGATGGGTGTTAAATGCCCATTTGCAGTACTTTGATAGAAAAGTATTTTTGGTATTCTGGCAGTGCAGTCAACTGCCAGACACAGTTTTTATACAGAATACAATATGTCAAATGGTATAAGTTGCACCTGATAGTGCAATGAGCAGCCCCCTGACAATTCTGAAAAGAGCACGCATCCTAGGAAATAAGCCATCTGGAAGTAAGCAGTTTCTTTCAAGCAGCTAATATTGATAGCACTAGAGCAAATGGTTCTGAAGAAATCAGCCCGCCTTGTTTGAACTGCATCATTTCTACAAGTCTTGAGCAAAGAAAATGTCAGCATCCCAGGATGTCACTGAGGTGGTAGTACCTAGGTCAGTGGTTGTCATAAATATCAATGCAGCATTTGGAAGCGCCTGAGAGAATGCTGCAGGAGATGAAGCATGGTTTATCCAGCTCAGCTTGTTTGTGCTAATGTGTTATTTTAGCATGAACTCTGTAAAAAAGTTTTGGTACGGTGGAAAGGAGGAGGAAGAGAAGTTTCTGTTCCTAATTCTTTAAAGTCCTGCTTTCACTGATGACTTGAGTAGACAGTCTAGTGTCATTTTAGTCACAGAGCTCATGCTCAAGACTATGGGGATTTCACATAACTAAAAGCCTATGTATTGGGTTATACATTATCTATGTATGTTGGAGCTAATACTGTCATGTTAGAAATGGCTGAATCCTATCGGGTAGACCTTAATCTTGATTTAGCATAATAATAATATAGCAGTTAACCTTTTTGCAATTCTCCTTTCTATCCTGGAATATCTTTGTCTCCCCACCCCCCCCCCAGATAATAGAAGTTTTAATTTAAACTTTCTCAAGGTAGAAACCTGTAAATTTTCTATTCCCCAAAAGAGCCTTGACTGCAGTGCCTCCATAGCTGTTGTATGTTCAGTGGGTATGGTCTACCTGCTGTGGATACCCTTGGTTCTTCCATTTTCAGAGGCTGCAAGGATTGAAAAAACTGTGCTACTGTCTCTGAACTCCCCATAAATACATGCCAAGATGAGTCCCAGTGTGTGTGCATGGTTTTGTAATGATTCTGCTGTAGTAGCATTATCACACAAGCTAATTGCTCAGTTATTTTGCTTGTGTTTTTAAAACATAATTTTGGGGGGAAATAAAGATTTTTCTCTTTGTTTCAGTGTGCAAGGATCCACCTTACAAAGTTGAAGAATCCGGGTATGCTGGTTTTATTTTGCCAATTGAGGTTTACTTCAAAAACAAGGTATGGAATCACATGCTTTTCATCTTTCTGTTAGGAAAAAAAAAATCATATGGAGGTTTTAGGATTTACATTTTAATTCCCAAGCTTGGTTAAATATTAGCATTAAGAATATCTTTATAAATGCTGTTCCTCAATTCAAATTCACTGTAACTTTTAGAATTGCCTAATTTTACTTTTGAAGATATCCCTATGCAATTAGGATTACCTGATAAAATAAAGGAGTTGACTGTAATTGTTCAGAAGGATTAATAGCCTGGTCAGAAGTGGAAACACTTTTTGACTAATTTTTGACTAATGTTTCGGGAAGTTCAATAGCCCCTTAAAAACTTTAAGAAAGGAAGCTGATCTTGATCCTGTTGATTTCATAATGAACCCATTGTTCTATTTTAATATTGCCAATCTTTCTAATTTGTTCATTTTTTTGGTCTTTCAAAAAGAGTCTTTTCATCCTGCATCCTCAGTATGAAAAAACATTCTTTTAGAGCGTATGCGAATATTGATCCTACTCAACTCAACATTACCAGGGGGCTACCAGGGGGCTACCAGACAGTTTAAAAACTAAACTAGTGCCGTTCTACAAAACGGGTATTATTGTGGTATCTCACGTTCTGAATCTAAGTAAATACTGCACTTATTATGGGTCCCTCTGGTAGCAAATACAGAGATTTCCTTTAATGTACGTAACAGGGTCTGTATTACTAATAACTGGTTCAGATAAAAAAAAATCCTATTTGGGGGGAATAAAGAGGAAAAAGCTCAAATAGTTTCTAGAATTTAATATACAGTATTTTAATGATTGCAATATCTTGGGCATCCTTTGCTTGTCACGTGCTTTCATGGACCTATTATTGTACTTCACATTTGCTTGTGAGATACTTGTGTGGTTATTTTATAATATCAGGATGTAGTTTAACATAATTGTTTTAATCTAGTTGGTGTTTTATCATCTTTAACTTGTTGAGTGTATGGTGGAAAGTTAAAAATGAAGGAAAGCAGAAATGCATAGTAAAAAGCCTTTTCTGAAATCCTGCTCACTTACAGTTTGGATTAGTGGAGTGTACAACTTTGTTAGCTTCTTATGCCTTTAAATAGATATCCTAATATCCTTTTGTCTTCCATGGAAAGCTCCGTCAAGGCACAACAGGTGGATAGTTCTGCTCAGGCACTTTCTAAGTTGTATGTTTTAAACAGTTAATTCTGAAATGTTCCCTGTATCAATCTGTGAAGAGTAGGGCTTGGTTCACCCCATTTGCTGGTGGAAAAGGAAACGGGACTGCCTCCGTGACTTGACTGGCTTTTTTGGTATGCTCTTTAGCTCTGTATCCATTAGAGAAGCAGTTTGATCCATTGCAGGAAATCTAATTTTATTAAAGAAAAGCAGCCCATTCTCTTTAACTCCTCCATTCAGAGTTCATCCCAAAAGCGGGGAGACAAAGTCAGAAGACAGTGATTCAATGAAGCATCTCTTCAGAAGGCTTCCAGCCCGACATTTCTTTTTCTGTTTTCCACTCAGACTTTGGCTGTCTTTGCTGACTGTGGAGGCCTGCAAGTCTCAGGAGTTACCCAGCAGGAATTGTGGCTTATACTGAAATGAGAGGGCGCCAATGATTACAACTCACCTCACCCTCAAGCAGCATGTGGAATTAGGAAGTTTGCAAACACCCCTCACCCCTATTTTGGTGTCATGGAATACAACAAGCAGCAGTCGGACTGAGTCAGCTAGCTCTTCAGGCAGCTGCAGCTGCCAACCCTTTTCTGGGGTCAATACAATACGAAGAAAAAATGGCACAAAAATTGAGTTGTCATTCCTGAGGCAAATTACTACTTCCTCCTGGCTCAGCTACTCTTCCTCCCCTAAGCCACTTCACAGATATTCCAATACAGAAAAAGAGGAGATAGGTTGGAGGAGGAAGAGGAGACAGACCATCATCACTTATTCAAGGTAGACAACTTTCCATTTCTGGTTCAGCAAGTACCCTAATGAACAGAGAAGGCAAGGGTACCAAAAGCCATCCTGGATCTTGAACTCAAAGAATTAAAATGTTTCCATTCCTAAGACTAAACAGAATTTGTTGAAAATCTAATGGCTGTTTCTGACAGAAAATATTCCAAGCTTTAAAGAGTTAAACCAGCCCCTTTCCAAAACCTTCCATATTCAACAAAAGTAGGCTATAGATGTTAGCCGGTGAGACATAGTCCTTGGAAAAAATGCTTTATGTTTAAGGACTTCTACACTGGAAAATGTGTCTACTTAAGTATAAGTCTAATAATGAGTATATTTTGCCTTCACTGTCAGGACTGTTTTAAAATAATGGCAGTGGTACTGGCAGTGCTTCACATATTAAAATTCTGTTTTGAAATCCCTGACTGTGATCATCTAACTTTCCACAGACTTCTTTGAAGACTCCAGTTTGTAAATTCTTATAACTCTGCTTTTATGTCAAAGCTGCTGGTACCAACTGATTACCCATAACGTTATAGTTTTCTAAGCAGGCTGGGAAATAAATCACTTTCACTTTTTCTGAAAGAACTCTTGTGTTAGTCTCTTTAAAAATAACAGATATCTTCATCCATGGTTGCATTTGAAAAAGGTCTGTCAAGAAACTAGTTCATGTAAGGGAACTGTTCTCTTCTGTCTTCAGAAACAAGCTGCTACAGGCTTTTTAGCCCAGGTCCCTTTCTGTTACCTGCTCCAAGTTCAGAGATGGGACATTGAGGCTGTCCCTTGACTGTGTTTGAAGTTTTTGTTTTGACTTTTACAGTACCTGAGATTTCTGTGCTTCCTGTTCTTCACATCCTTTGAATTCTGAGTCAAAACTAAACATTTTTTGATGTGCATTTTTAAAGCATCTCAGGGTTGTTTGTCACTGAACAGAGCAGATATTTTGATTAGAAATTTAGTGTTGGATATATGCTGAGATTTTCCTGTATTTCTTTCTCATCTTTTGTCATGGTTCCAGTTTTGCTAATGTCTTTCTTGAATTTGGCCTTTTACTTGTGTTCTGCCTTATAAAACTTCCATTGGTTTGGTGGCTTCTGTTTGCACATCTGGGCCCTTGGAGGATGGGCTATTTATGTTGCTTTAATAGAATGTATAACTTATTTATGGTTTCTAGAATAGAACTCTGTAATTGTATAACATAAAACGTATTTAATATCTTTTCTCTTGTAATGCAAACTAGAGTGTATTCATTGACATTAGTTTCTTTTTTTGGCAAAGGATTTCTCCAAACAATAGAGCACTAATTATTTCTTCCAAGATAATTTGCCTCTCCTGTTTTATTCTCTCCATATTGGTACAGGGAACATTCAATTTAATTTTTTTCACTATGATAGCAGAGAATTTTAATCACTTGGAAGCTGTGGTGTAATCCTTGAAATCTAGCTGGCCACATTGGTTCAAGGGAATGAGATCTCATTAATAAATCAGCAGAGACCATGTATAGAAGGTCAAATGTAGTTTGCTGCAGCAGTTTCATTTTTACCCCCCTCCTTTCCTCATGAGTTGTTTAAAAAAAAAAAAAAAAGCCTTTGATTTCTGTGGAGGAACTTGCAGTCAAAATGTACTGCAGTGTCTTCTATGCTACCTAGGGCTCAGAAGTGTGACTGTGTTGGTGACCGAGTTACCTTGTGTCAGCTGAATCATGATACTTGACTCTGCATATGCCTTTAGTCTATGGAAAACATGATGTAAAATACTTTCAATTAAGTCTTTTCAGGAGATCATGAAGTTTATGCAATTACCATGTATTATCATGGGCTGATAGGAGTTTTTCAGATTTACTGTAGCACAGCTGACGCTTGGTAAATTCCATCATGTGTTTAAGAACACAGAGAATGGTTAAAATGACATAATTTTCATTTTAATTGACAGTCTTTATGTAGCCCTTGTTTTCAACTTAGTTAGTTTTGGTGTTAGATGTTTCTATCTGGTTATTTTCAACCCTCAGGAAGAACCTAAGAAAGTTCGATTTGACTATGACTTATTCCTGCACCTTGAAGGCCACCCGCCTGTAAATCACCTCCGCTGTGAAAAGCTCACATTCAACAACCCGACAGAGGAATTCAGAAGAAAGCTGCTAAAGGCAGGAGGGGTGAGTCCTGCACCCATGTCAAAAGCCATCACAATAAAGATGTTGCTGCTTATTGCTGGTGCATGATTAGTACAATAAAAGTCGACCTGACAGTGAAATTAAGTGAAGTGTTTGTGATTAACTTAGTTTAAGAGCTCAGTGCTTGCTTTGAAGTGGAACGAGTGAGCAAATGAGCATGTGCTTATCTTAAGATGCAGCTATCTAAATAGTGTATTTACCTATTTTAACATCCAAGTGATTCATGTTTACTTCAGCAAAAGCAATAAAGAACTTGGACCTTATAAATGAAGCATTGCTTGCTTGACATTTCAGAGATGAAATACAGAAAGGCCACTATGATGGGATTAAGTAACATGAAAATAAAACATTTCTTCTTCAGAAAGTAATGACTGTTTTAAGCAGAATAAGTTCAGTAACTATATATGAGGCAAAACAAGTTAGAAAACCCTATGTATAAATAAAACTATTTTAAATTTAATGTAATGTGTAACTTATCCACTTTGAACCAGAAAATTTACAGAGGTACAGCTTTCGCCTGTTCATACTTCTTTGTGTTCATAGAATGAGTATAAAAAAAGTGTAAGCAAGCCAGCCAGTTTGAAGGGAGGAGAGGGTCAAACCTGCAGGAATCTATTAACACGATGCTTTGTATGTTCGTGGAGAGCGTTCTGCTGTGTTTCGTACGATTGCAGACCTGGGCAGGCTGCTGGGGGCCTCGGGAGGTCTCTAGTGCAACATCCTGCCCCGAGCAGGCTTGGCTGTGAGGCACCCGGGCAGCCCTGGGCTTCACCCTGCTGGGGCTGAACACCATCCAAGGACGGCGCTGGCAGCACCCACACGTGACCCTGCCCCACTCGCTGCCGCCGGACCCGCACTGCTCTGCCGAGCCACCCCCGGCCACAGCTGGGTGTTTGTCTTCTGTTTTTGAATTTGATAGGGTTTCTGTTGACCCATTCTTCCAGCATGCCTAGGCCCCTCTGAATGGCAGCCCTGCTCTTGAGAGTGTCAACTGGTCCCCCCAGTTTGGTGTCATCTGCAAACTTGATGTGTAAGAGTGCATGCTGTCTCCGCCTCCAGGTCACTGGTAGAGATATTAAGTAATCCTTCATTTTGTGAGTTTATACTAGGTCAATGCTTATGTAAACATTTTTGAGTAGTCATAAGCAACAAAGAGCATTAGTCCTGTTTGGCACAGTTAGACAGCAGGAGGTTCTAGGTGGGAGTTAATAGGGAGATAGTTTTAGAATATTCTGTCTGCTGAAGGGGACCTTTGAAAACAAAGCAGGAGTAAAGAGCAGGCATAATCTGAAAGAGTTTGTTGTCTTTCTGGAGAAGAGAACTGTTGCAACTATAGTTTTATTGAAATAGAAGCATGAGCTGTGTTTTGGATTTGCATGTATTAGGTGTTGTACATGCTGGACAATGTAGGTATCCACTCGTTAGTTTTGCAAGTAAAACATTAAGATTATATTCTGAAAAAACTCAGAAGCCACTGCTTTTAATATCATACCAGGTCAGTTGTCAATGGGAAAGTTTTACCTACTAGTGTAATAAATAATAAATCCCCAAGCAGAGGCTTGGGACTGGGGACACAGAATGACAAAGCTAAACATAACTTTCATTGTTCATTATCTCTGCCCTCTAATTTTAGGTTCCTTGACTTAATAAAAGCAAAAATGCTGTCTAGTTATAAATTAAGAAATTCAGGGCATTTTTGTCAGATTCTTGCCCTGAATATATCAGTGTGTTCATTCTTAAAATGCTTTGCATGATTGCTTTTTGTCTACTGGAAGAGACAAACTTCTTGGGGTTTGGGGGGATTTGTTTGTTTTTTCTTTCCAGTTTGCCAATTTCCTTCCAACAATAGGTCTCTCTTTCTTGAAACTATTAGTCTTTCATGCTTTCCTCTATAAATTTTCTGACCTTGGAGTTTTCCCAATCAACTCAGGACAGGAGATATAATAGGGTCCTGTCTGTCTTTTTACTAAATATCTTTGTGAAACAGCTTACACCTCCCAGCACTGAAAAGGCCTATTATACTTGTATGGGTTGTTGTCCGTAGGGTTTTTTTTTTTTTTGACAATTTCAGAAGCAGTGAAGAGCTGACTATCAAATATAAGTAGAATAGACAACTGAATGAATTCATGAAACATTAACTCTCATGTGACTACTGTGCTTCAGCCAGAGAAAAGCATTTACAGGAAAACAAACTACTTGAAGGGCTTTGCCCCTACGTAAGTCAAATTAATTAATATTTCTCTTTATGGAGGTCTTTAAAAAAAAAAAAAAGTAACAAGTCACTGATAACTTCTTTGACTGGCAACAAGTCAGACAAAATCAAGTTCATGTTCCTCAAAATGAATGATACCAGATAAATGTAAAATATTGAGTGGTAGCTGTAGGGAAAGCACTCTAACATTGAGCACTTCTGCTGATATGCTTTTAAATAATGGTGTAAATTGCATAATATCTGTGCTCCTCAGAGCCTAGCGCTCTCATTTGTTTTTCTCCAAGCAAAATTAATGGGAAATATGCTTCCATTGTAGCAAACTACTAAACGTGGTTTTTTATTTCTTATTTTCATAAACATATGTATACTACAAATAGTATGCCCTTCTGAAGGGAAGAAGCACAAGCTTTGTGTAGGACATTACTTACCTGGCATGTGCTTTGGTTGTAAATCAAGGCATTTGCTCAAAGTATAGAGAGGCATGAAGAACAGGTGGAGTCGTATTTGCTGTTGAAAATACTGGACTTCACTTAGCAGAATTACTTCAAGCAGTGCCATTCGCCTTTATTCAGTGTAATCTTGTCTAGGTATTTGTATCTTGATAGTTAAGGAAACTCTGCAGCATTTGGATGTCCCCAACTCCTCTCTTTCCTCCTTGACATATACATACGTAGTGGTTTCTCAAAAGCGAACTAGCAAGTGGTACTGGCCTGAGCCAGTGTTTTTTTGTCTTTCAGGATAATAACCTTCCTGTCCCCCTTTTCTTCTTTTTTTAATTAAGTGTTGACAGACTGCCAGTGCATTCTCATGGATATCCTTTTCCATATGCATGGTGTCATTGATGTGCCCTAAGGTGAGACTGGTTATTCAGCAGTTCACTGGGAAAGAATCAGGGTTACATTTGCATATCCCAGGTAATAAACAAGTGGAAACACAACTTCAGCATAGCTTTGCAATTCAGCTGTGTCAGCTTTGGCTAAGGCAAGCAGGGTGTTTAGGGTTAATGTCAGACATTATCTAGATAACCCAGTGAAATATTTCTTTCTTAGTTTTATATTTGATATAATCAGAATTGAAGCATAAGTATACCCTCAGTCATCATTAGTAAGAGGCCCCCTAGTTGCTGATTTCTCTTCCTATCTGAAAATTATTTTTTTCAATCCTTGCAGGAAGAAGGCTTTGCTTTGGTTACAGAAATGGTATTTCTCTAGTCAGAAAGGTTGCTGGGAGCCATTGGTTCAATTTTACAAAGGCCATGTACAATTTGCAAAATCCTTTGTCAAAGTTTGTCATCTTCAGAAACATACTTTCCGCACAGAACTCCCCTTCTCCCTCTGAAAAGATTTAGTTAGGCTCATCTCTGCCATTTAGCTACTTCCAATTGACCTTGTGTCTTATAAACCTACTCAGAAATGTTTCTTCTGTATGGAGAGGGAAAATATTTTCAAGAATACATGGGGCAAATTCAGCCAAAGCACTGAGTATTATTGTTTACATTTCACCTTTTTCAAAATATATTCTAAATAACATTCTTTCAGAAAGTTTGCTACAGAAATTATAACATTGAGCATTTTTTTGCTACTGTTTCTGCAGTACAGTACCTAATGATGATAAACTAACTTTTATAGAAAAGTGGCTCGTGTAAATTAGGAGTGTATCCCGTAATCCAGTCTAAAATCCCAGAAGATGCCCTGTATATGAAGGAAGACCAATTTCTTACCAAGCAAATCTTCAAACTACTAGTAGTGACAGAACTATGTACGTGCAGGCTCCTAGAAAGCTCATGTTCTAGACACAGCACATATAATTATGTATGAGTAGGTGCAGTAAGACTGAGGTTTTAATCCTGGCCTTTCCTTCCTACATTTGTCAGTTACCGTTTCTGCTCAGATTCAGCCTCTGAACCTGTAATTATAAAGTAGGGAGTCTCTGGAAAAAGAAGCAGAACTGTGATTCTTTGGTTTAGAGGTGGGAAGATGGTTGACACTGATGGGGAAATTATAGTCATTGATTAATATTCTTCAATTTTTAACTAGATTTTGAATGTTGAATCCTACTAACCTATTTATAAGCAATGTGTGATTCCATTTATCTATTTTCCACTGTCAGTCGTGGTGGTTCTATTACTGTCTTGGTTTGCATGCTTTTTCATTTCAAAAAAAAATTAGAAATTAAAATTAGATTAGAAACCTAATCTGCTTCATGAGCCAATAGCAAGAAATTAATTCTGAAGATTCTGAATGACAGCTACCTAACAGTTAAATTGGATTTTGCCTCTGGAAGCCTAGTATTGCTCAGGCATCACCTGTTTCAATATAATTATACAAACAACTTCTTTTTGAGTCTTTCAGGAAAGGACAGTGAAAATATTTTCAGTTCATCTTAAGACAGCAATGTAATACAGCCTTGTCTGCCATAAGTGCAAAAAAAGGAGAAAGAAATAATACTTTTTAAAAGAGAATGTTTGTACAGTGTGCACTTGTGTAATAATACTCCCAACTTCCTGGAAGAAGACTTCATTCCATCATTTACTCCTTTAACTGGACTACACAAACAATATTTCAGGGTTAGGTTTTCTTTCGTAAAAGGAAAAGTCTTACAGGTGCTCCTTAGAGAGCAGTTATCGCGACTTATAAAAACAGTACAACTTATAACATTATTACAACTACGCATGGTTATTAATGATGTGGTTTGAGCTTTCAGATCTAGAGGATGCAAGGAATTGGTAGCTGTTAGAGTGGCAATGACTCTTTTTAGCAACAGATATTTTCTTTTTGTCTGCTTTCTGTAAAATGAGTTTGGAAGTGCAAACAGTTCTGCTGTACCAGGCACAACTCCCTCTTTGAAGACAGTTGAACTATTAATGAGTAGAAGAAAGAGAAAGAAACATTTTGAGATAGGTACAATTTTTAGAAAACAGTAACTAACAGGGTAGAAATTGAGGTTTTGCCAAAAAGGCATTGCATCCAATTACAGAATCACAGAATGGTTGAGGTTGGAAGGGACTTCTGGAGATCATCTAGTCCAACCGCCCTGCTCAAGCAGGGTCACCTAGAGCACATTGCACAGGATCACATCCAGGTGGGTTTTGAATATCTCCAGAGAAGGAGACTCCACAGCCTCTCTGGGCAACCTGTGCCAGTGCTCTGTCACCCTCACAGTGAAGAAGTTTTTTCTCATGTTCAGAAAGAACTTCCTGTGTTTCAGTTTGTGCCCATTGCCTCACGTCCTGTTGCTGGGCTCCACTGAAAAGAGTCTGGCCCCATCCTCTTAACACCCTCCCTTAAGATATTTGTATACATTAATAAGATCCCCTGTCAGTCTTCTCCAAGCTAAACAGTCCCAGCTCTCTCAGTCTTTCCTCATGAGAGATGCTCCAGTCCCCTAATCATCTTTGTAGCCCTTTGCTGGACTTGCTCCAGTAGTGCCACATCCCTCTTGTACTGGGGAGCCCAGAACTGGACGCAGTACTCCAGATGTGGCCTCACCAGGGCTCAGTAGGGGGTGGGGGGGAGAATCACCTCCCTTGACCTGCTGGCAACACTCTTTCTGATGCACCCCAGGATAACATTGGCCTTCTTGGCCACAAGGGCACATTGCTGCCTCATGGTTAACTCAGTGTCCACCAGCACTCCCAGGTCCTTCTCGGCAGAGCTGCTTTCCAGCAGGTCAGCCCCCAACCTGTCCTAGTGCATGGGGTTATTCCTCCCTAGGTGCAGGACCCTGCACTTGCCTTCCTTGAACTTCATGAGGTTCCTCTCTGCCCACCTCTCCAGCCTGTCCAGGTCTCTCTGAATGGCAGCACAGCCCTCTGGGGTATCAGCCACTCCTCCCAGCTTGGTATCATCAGCAAACTTGCTGAGGGTGCACTCTGTCCCTTCATCCAGGTCACTGATGAAGAAGTTGAACAAGACTGGACCCAGGACTGACCCCTGGGGGACACCGCTAGCTACAGGCCTCCAACTAGACTCTGCACCGCTGATCACAACCCTCTGAGCTCTGCCATTCAGCCAGTTCTCAATCCACCTCACTGTCCACTCATCCAACCCACACTTCCTGAGCTTGTCTATGAGGATGTTATGGGAGACAGTGTCAAAAGCCTTGCTGAAGTCTAGGTAGACAACATCCACTGCTCTCCCCTCATCTACCCAGCCAGTCATTCCATCATAGAAGGCTATCAGATTGGTTAGGCATGATTTCCCCTTGGTGAAGCCATGCTGACTACTCCTGATCACCTTCTTTTCCTCCACATGCTTGGAGATGGCCTCCAGGATGAGCTGCTCCATCACCTTTCCAGGGATGGAGGTGAGGCTGACTGGCCTGTAGTTTCCTGGGTCCTTCTTCTTGCCCTTTTTGAAGACTGGGGTGACATTGGCTTTCTTCCAGTCCTCAGGCACCTCCCCTCTTCTCTATGTCCTTGCCAAGATGATGGAGAGTGGCCTAGCAATGACATCCGCCAGCTCCCTCAGCACTCATGGGTGCATCCCATCAGGGCTCCTGGATCTATGGGTCTCAAGTTTGCTTAAATGATCTCCAACCCGATCCTCCTCCACCAAGGGAAAGTCTTCCTTTCTCCAGACTTTCTCTTTTGCCTCCAGGGTCTGGGATTCCTGAGGGCTGGCCTGACCAGTAAAGATTGAAGCAAAGAAGGCATTCAGTAACTCTGCCTTCTCTGTATCCTTCGTCACCAGGGCACCCACTCCATTCAGCAGCAGGCCCACATTTTCCCTAGTCTTTCTTTTGCTACTGATGTATTTGAAGAAGCCCTTCTTGTTGTTCTTGACATCTCTTGCTGGATTTAATTCCAAATGGGCCTTAGCCTTCTGTGTCGCATCCCTGCATACTCTGACAATTATTGGAGGTTGTTTCAAATCCTCATGTTTTCACTGTGTAACAGTTGACAAATGTCTCTTTAGTTACTTCTGATGCTATGTGATGTATGTTCTGAAGCTTGTGTTCCTAATCTAGTGTAATGAAGATGAAATTGTGAGGGTTTTCCTCTTGTCTCTACCCTCCCCTTTTCCTTGTCAGTCCTCTGTGTTAGTTGGAATAGTTGGCTTCTATCCAGGGTCAGCTTTAGGTATAATGCTGCTCCCAGCAAGGGATTATCTTTAATCTTACACTTTTCATAATTAAGTAATTGAATTTTCTTTAACTACATGATTAACGTTCACTTTTGCTTCAAGTAAGGAACTTAAAAAAATTATAAGATATTTTCTTTTCCCTTTAGGGTTTTTTTTTTTTGGGAATGGGAATAATAGGTGTTCAAGGCACTTGGATTTTTGTTGTGACTCTAAGTGCTCTCAGTGGTGAATGAACTCGCTCTTCACTGTAAAATGATGTTGGGCTGTGGCAGCCCAGGGCCACACAAAGAAGTCTGTTTATCTATTCCTTATGCCACACAAGTATAATTGCATCTGTGGTACTGTTGTAGCAATGGATCATTTTGCCTAGAATTCAAACAGGATCTCCCATAGCTCTCACTGAAGGTATTATTCTTTGAATTTCTCTGCAGCACATAGTGGGGAAATTCATCTGTCTATTCTGAGGCTTCTTTATGGAAGTGTTCTTAGATTACCAACTCAGTAAATGAAACTACAGGTAGCTTGGTATGGATCCTTTTAAGATAAGGTTATTCCAGCCTTCTTGATGGTCTCCTGTCATTCAGGAAAAGCAAAAAGCAAGAGTCAGGCAAGAGCTTTTTGGTAGTGCTTCATTCCCCCACAGAAGCACTGATGGGTTAATCTGGAGCAATTGTGACAGCTCATAAGTTTTTAACAGTGTAAGAATCTTTGTAGAATGGTTGGACTGTGACCCCTACAGATCTGGGGTGACAAGATGTCTGTTTGTGGAAGCTGGAGATCAGTTTCATGGAATACTTGGAAGCTGTTACTCAGGCATGCCCTACTGCAATCTGAAGAAGGAAGGTTTTGCATTTCAGAAAGCAGATTGTTCTTGCTGTTGGTTACCTGGGTACTTCAAGGTGCCAAAAGTGTTGGTAGATAACAATGTTGTCTTTGGCAGATCAATCTTCTTGTAGGGAGGCTTGTGAGTAAGTTGTGACTAGGTTTATGTAAAGGTATTATGGTTTTAGAATGTTGCAAAAATTGCTGGGGTTAGTGAAAAAGGGCTCACATTTATATTGGGTTAATTGGTGGTGCATAGTTATGATTGCCTCATTCCCTACCTTGTTCAGTGGTGCATGTGACTATATAAATCAGATACCTGCCAGTTTTTCATTCCATAACACTTGGTTGTCCTGAGCAGCAAAATGGAACGCCCCTAGAGGGTGCCTGCAGCTCAAATATTTTGGAAGTTGGTCATTTCAGATGGATCAAGCAGTGAGTTCATTCCTACCCAATAATATGGGTACAAATTGGCTTTTTATACCCACTGTTTCTGGGAGAATTAACTGATCCTCTGCTGCCCTGGTCCATGAAGCTGTCCTTTATTTAAAGCAACTGGCAGACAAAGGCTTTTCTTGCAAGCTCAGCAGCTGCAGGCTATTGAACTGGGTGTTGGGTGAACTAGAGGCAAGATAGCACTGCTGACAGATCAGTTTGAATACTTGTATGCATAGCGCCATATTTGGCATTTATGACAAAAGGAGGAAATCTTTCTCTAGGGTTGGACTGGTGAAAAAAGTTTAAAAAAAAATCTGTTTTGAAGTCATATGTCTGTCTGTGACAGCAGTGGAAGTAACAAATAGCTTATGTACACTTGGGTTTTTTTGGGGGGTTGTTTTTTTGCTCTGTGGTGGGAGTTGCCATAATAGATAATATCAGCATGATGTAGTATTGTAGTGTAGTATTTGGATGTTCCAATATGATTTGGACTTGTGTTGTTTTCACAAATTTTTCTTAGATATGTTATTACATTAAGATCTTGTTAAACCTTACTTTAATGTTATTGTGTCTGCTGTTCGCTAAGCTAAAACTGATGTATGTAATGGCTTATTAGTGGTGGTTGGTGGTGCAAAAAACCCATGGGTCACAATGCAATCCAAGAAAAAATCAGCCAACAAAAGTAATTCTGTCTTGCCCAAGTTTAGTGTTGTGTACTGAGGAGCTGCCTACACTGAGGTTCCAGTTCTTCTTTCACAGGGATGGTGAAATGCAGTGTGGCTCCTTCCATCTCTGTCTACAACTTGCATTATTAAATAACTCTCCTAGAACTGTTTATTGACTGCAGACCTTGGTGTCACTGGAACAGATGGGCTTTGGCGCAAGACAGGGACTAACATCAGCAAGGATCTGAATTTTCTTCTGTTTTCTGTCCAGTCACATTAAGCAGTTATTCCGTTAATCCTTGCTGCTGTTGGTCTTTCTCCTTTTTGTCTTGATCACAGGCCATGTAGTCATCATCTCTCTATCTTCACTAGATTGCAGGCTGAATTTCTTGGGAATTGACATCATCTGCTGACGGAACTTCTATATGCCTTATGGAACAGCTCAAAGATCCTTCTTTTTTTTCTTGAACATCATCCATCCCAACATTCATGTTCATGGAGCTTCTCCTGAACAGCACAGGATATCTCTGAAAAGTAGTCATACTGAGATATCTATTTTCTGCGTTGTCTAAGAAGGAGAGGAAAAAGACAACTACTTCTCTTTCTTAGTCCTAACTATGGAGAAGGTGCAGCTTTTTTGCCATGCTAATGACAGATTACTTCATGTGATGAAAAAATGGCTAGTTATTCATAGTAGAGTATTACAGAAAAGTGGAGCTAGTGGAGTTCATTCACTTATATGTGTGAAGATAGGGCTGATGACTATGGCAAGAGGCCAGGAACCTTGCTTTTATTATTCAGAATAGTGGTAACATTGAAAGAAAACAACTTTCTCAAAGTTCTGAAGTAGAACAAGCTTATGGATTAAAAATATCTATCAATTTATTCATGAAGCTCAGTCATCATAACACAGACAACACTTTATTTTGATTTGTGTGGTTTAGGTGGCAATAAAAATGGTCATGACAAGCTTTCTATTCTAAGAAAACTCTGCTGATCATTTACACCTGCTCTATGAGAACTGTTTTTGACTCAAACCAAAGCTGGAGTAAAACATGTGCAAATATAAACAGTTTGATAATCTAGGATGCAAAAGTTAAGCTTGTGTGCTTCCCTCCCCGGCCCTTCCATCTGTGTCAATGCTTCATGGAAACTACAGTCAAGAGACTTTTGCAAGTATTCCTACATAAATACCAAGAAAAGCTATACAGTGGACTTGTTAACTATGGTACTTTCAAAAATACTTCATTTTGCTTTTTTGTGGGTAAAGCACTCAGCAAAACACATGTAGGTCATACCACAATTGTGAATATTGCTGGGTTCTTGATTTGCAGTATGTAGTAGTAAGTATCCAATAATCACCAGTTGTGTATGTGTTGTGTGTGTGTGTGTATACATATATACATTTTTTTTTTTTCTTGTTGTGAAAGCCATTTCAGACCATATGTGTTTGAGTAAGGGTAAAAGGGCAGAGGAGAGGGAAGTTCATTGGGGAAAATGTGTTTGTTATGGTCTAAACTGGAACTTGGCAGGCAAAGCTAAGCCTGTCACCTCTAATAGAACTTGAGTTTCTTTTATCAGATGGACAGGCTGATGCTGCATGTTTGCAGAGCAAATTCTCAATAACAATAACAAATATATATCCACTTATTATCTGATTATGATGCTAATTCATAAAATTGTTATTTGTTTTTACTCTAACATGTTCTCATTTTTATTCCTGAAGAAACTTTAGAGTTTAAGAAAAGCTTGTCTGTGATTTGTAGTGTGACGGTGAGGCAGTTGGAGCCATCAGATGCATAGAGACTTCCCCTCTCCTGCTATGGCTCCTCCACTCCCTTTTGTTTTCCTCAGAAACATATCCAGCCCTTAATACTGAAGTAGGTTGCTATGTGCAGTACTCTGGGAAGAACTGAACACTTGTCTGCATTAATCTTTGAGTGTAGTCTTTAAAGTTCTCCCTGCAACCTGTAAGCATTGTTTAAAGGAGTTGCTGAAAAGGTAAAAATGTCATTTATTTTTATGAGGAACTTTCTTATCATTGAAGGTAGTTAGGCTTCCCTGCCTCCTCTTTTTGCTCACTGCTGTCTGAGTGCATTGCTTGCTCCTGGCCAACTTGTTGTCTGTCCATCAGGATCACCAGGGCCTTTTCTGCAGAGCTGCTCCCTGGCCAGTCAGCCTCAGCCTGTCCTGCTGCAGGGGGTTAATCCTTCCCAGGGCCAGACCTTTTGCTTTGTGTTGTCCTTTGTTCAAATCCATTAGGTTCCCATCTACCCATTTCTTCAGCAGGTCCAGGTTCCTCTAAATGGCAGTACTGCCCTCTAGCACACTGGCTGCTCGCCTCAATTTGGTATCATCTGTAAACTTGCCAAGAGTTCACTCTATCCTATCCAGACATTAATGAAGACATGGCAGTATTGGGCCAAATGTTGATCCCTGAGGAACACTGCTAGTGATTGTTCTCTAGCTGGGCCTCATGCTGTTGAACACAACCCTTTGAGCCTGGCAGTCCAGCCTATTTTCCACCCATTTCATAGTCCACTTATCCACAACATGAACTGCTTTCTGCTTATCCACAGCACCAGTCACAGAAAACTATCAGTTCATTAGGCAGGACTGCCCTTTGTATACCTGTGCTGGCTTCTTCCAGTCACCTTCTTGACCTTGCTATGTCTGGAAGTGGCTTCTGGAAGGATTTTCTCCATCACCTTCCCAGGGACTGGGGTGAGGCTGACCAGCCTGTAGTTCCGTGGATCTTCTTGCCCTTCTTGAAGACAGGTGTGATGTTTGCCTTTTTTCTGGTCGTTAGGAGCCTTCCCCAATTGCCATGATCTCTTGAAGATGGTAGAGAACTTCCTCGCAATGATGCTGGCCAGCTTCTTCAGCACCCTCATATGTATCCTGTCTGGTCGCATAGACTTCTCCATGTCCCCATGTCTGAAGTGCTCCCAAACTCAATCCTCCTCTCCCATGGGTTCCTGACTGTTTCATGTGGACAAAGTACACCAGGAGGTTCAGGGACTGTGGAAGCCTGAGGACAGATCTTACTAGTGAAAACTGAGGCAAAAAAGCGTTGAGCAGCTCAGTCTTTCTCATGTCCTTTGTCACAAGGTTTGTTGCTCCATTGAGCAGCCTGCCCGCATTTTCCTTAGCCTTCCTTTTTTTGTCATTTGTCTGTAGAACCCCCTATTGTTGCCATTAGCATTGTGTAATATAAGTCACTTCCTATGGATGCAAGGAATTTTAATTCACAAGGATTCTATAGTTCTCAATGACAGATAAAGTTAAAATACATTTTTTTCTTTAGCTTTAAACAAAAAAAAAGCCACCAACATGAAGATGTATCTCTTAATAGAATCTGTTCTGTCATTTGTGTCATTTATGCCCTCGTGTAACACTGTGGAATGAGTTATTTTCTTTTGACCATGTTTCTAATGCTTATTCAGAACCAGATATTCTAATTCACCCAGACTTTTCTTTCAAAACTGTTTAATGTTTGTGAAGGAGAACTATGTCCAACTGCCTGTTTTTACATGACCTATTTAAACAATACTCTTTTTTTTCAACTTCATTGTTTCTTAGCTGAACTTAAATGTTTTTTTCTAGCTTTATTCAGGAAGATGCATCTTCACAATCAGTATGTTCTTCTATACTTGTCTGCATTTCTCCAGTCCCCTGTTTTAAAATCTCTGTAAATCTTTTTTTAAATATTACTACTGATTTAGAGCTCATGCTTCCCTAAGATTCTGCACCACTTCCAAAGTTTGCTTGCTTGCTAGAAGCATCTGCTTTTTTTGCTTTATTCTCAAGCTTGTGCTGAAACCGCCCTTCTCTCCACCCCTGAGTTTGGTATTGGAAAAGCCTTGTATAATATGCTACAGCTGAAATTGTTATTTTAGGTCTCCTTCTCAGCTTAGTATTTGGATTTCCTGATCTTTCTTTCATGCCACTGATACGATGTGGCCAAGCCCATGGGTACCTTCCCAGCACTATCTATGAGCCCTATGAGCCGCCACAGTTGCCCATACCATGTAGCCATTCGTTGACCTGACCCACCACTGTAATCTACTTTTTCTTACCAAATGTTTTTAGGGCTTCTGGAGAAGACTTTTTTCATTACTTTCTCTTCTTCAGTGGCTTTAGTCGTCTTCATATTTTCAGGAGAGGACTGAGATTCTGGAGGGTTTTTCCACCAGTATCAGGACTGCCATCACACCACTGGCTCATTCAGTTCTCACAGTGATCCTCTGGCACCCTACTAGTCACTAGGTTTTGACTAAGCCACACTCTTCACTTTGCCAAGCTGTTTGCGCCTGTTTCTATATGGCCCTTGCGTGATCAGTCACCTCTGTGGTAGCCATCCATTCTTTGGACAAAACTTATCACTGCAAGGCCTGGAGCCACGATTACCTTGTTTGACAGTCATAGTTTAAAACTCGCATGCCAGTAATACATTTCAGAATATCATTAGATAAGCCCAGACTGTGGGAGACCTTGTCATAACATGAAGATTATGGAGGTGCCGAATGGGAGTCAGACATTGGGCTTAAAATATTCAAGAAGAAGTACTTTCTGAAGATGCACAATTAAATTGTGGAACTCATTGCCACAGGAGTTTCAGATTCCAGAAAAATAAATGAGTCAAGGAAGCAATTAGACAAACTCATGGAAGTTTGTCTAATAGAATAGCATTAAGGTTATTAAAGACAGTGATGTGGATAGAGCCTCTGGCATGTGAAATCCCTAAACCATTGATTGCTGGAAGCTGAGAGAGGAGGTGGGGGACAGGGAGAAGAATAACACTTTGTTAGTTGTCCTGTTCCCATACTTTCCTCAAACTATCACTGTTGACCACATCAAAGGCAGGCTGTGAGCTTAGCTAGGCCTTTGCTCTGCTTTAATATCATTAATCTTGTGCTAAATCTGTAAGAGAACAGCAAAATTATAACTAGGAGTTCATGCTTTAAATACTGGTGAATTCAGGATGTGATAACATGACCACTTTAATTGACTTGTTTAAAGTCAAGCTGTTGTCTCTGTGATCTCATCTTCATCAACACCAGCACTGGTGTCTGATCCCATGACCTTGTCTTGATCCCACTGAGCTGGTGATCTGTATGAGCAGAGCAGTAACTCATGGAAAGGGCTGAGGAAGGGAATTAATACAGTTGCTGATTTCTGTCCCTGTAGTGGTTCACTGTGGGAGCAGGCAAGCCCAAGTCCAAGGTGGTTTTGGTCTAAGCAAGGGCTGCAGCAGTGTCCTTGATCCACTGGGGCACACTGTCCTCTGCAACTGCAACCTGGTAGGAAACTTGCAGTGCAAAAGAGAGGAGTATGGTTAAAAAAAATAATACAGATTGAGTGGTTGTACTGGAGAACTCATGCTATGTTTAGCTTTCATTCTTGCTGCAGAATTAGTAGCTTGCAATGATACATGCATTCATATCTTCTCCTTCTGGGTGCGCTAGCCTTGACTTAATGTGCCATGTTTGTATGTATGTGTGTACACACACACATATATATATATATATATACATACTTGATAGTAACAATGCAGAAGTAGGGGCTTGCTCTGAAAACTGATTGAAGTACAATCATCTTATTCTTTGAGAGGGAAAAGGAGTGGGGGGTTTTTTGAGGTAAAGGATTTTAATGAGGACCAGATTCTTTTTCTGACCGGGATCAGTTTGGAAAAGAGATGTGTGCTTTATCATAGGGTTGAATTGGACATAAGATTTCTTTGGGCTATTGTCATCTTTATAGAGCTTATCTGGAATGCTGAACTGTTCTGTCTTATTGCATACAGGCATGTCTCAGAGATATTGTGGGTTCGGTTCCAGACCACCGCAATAAAGTGAATATCGCAATAAAGCAAGTCACACAAATTTTTTGGTTTCCCAGTGCATGTAAAAGTTATGTTTACATTATACTGTAGTCTGTTAAGTGTGCAATAGCATTATGTCTAAAAAAATGTACATACCTTAATTAAAAAATACTTTATTGCTAAAAATTGCTAACCATCATCTGAGCCTTCAGTGAGTCATCATCGTTTTGCTGATGGAGGGTCTTGCCTCGATGCTGATGGCTGCTGACTGATCAGGGTGGTGGCTGCTGAAGGTTGGGGTGGCTGTGTCAAGTTCTTGAAATAAGACAGCAAGGAAGTTTGCCACATCGACTGACTCTTCCTTTCACGAAGGATTTCTCCATAGCATGAGATGTTGTTTGATAGCATTTTACCCACAATAGAACTTCTTTCCAAATTGGAGTCAATCCTCTCAAACCCTGCTGCTGCTTTATCAACTAAGTTCATGTAATTCTAAATCCTTTGTTGTCATTTCAACAATGTTCACAGCATCTTCACCAGGAGTAGATTCCATCTCAAGAAACCACTTTCTTTGCTCATCCATAAGAAGCAACTCCTCATCCGTTAAAGTTTTATCATGAGATTGCAGCAAGTCAGTCACCTCTTCAGGCTCCACTTCTAATTCTAGTTCTCTTGCTATTTCCACCACATCTGCAGTTACTTCCTCCACTGAAGTCTTGAACTCCTCGAAGTCATCAATGAGGGCTGGAGTCAACTTCTTCCAAATTCCTGTGAATGTTGATATTTGGACCTCCTCCCATGAATCACGAATGTTCTTAATGGCATCTAGAATGATGAATCCTTTCCAGAAGGTTTTCAGTTGACTTTGCCCAGATCCATCAGAGGAATCACTATCTATGGCAGCTATAGCCTTAGGAAATGTATTTCTTAAATAATAAGACTTGAAAGTCGAAATTACTCCTTGATCCATGGGCTGCAGAACAGATTTTGTGTTAGCAGGCATGAAAACAACATGAATCTTGTTGTACATCTCCATCAGAGCTCTTGGGTGACCAGGTGCATTGTCAATGAGCAGTAATATTTTGACAGGAATCTTTTTTTCTCAGCAGTAGGTCTTAACAGTGGGCTTAAAATATTCAGTAAACCATGTTGTAAACAGAGGGGCTGTCATCCAGGCTTTGTTTTTCCATTTATAGAGCACAGGCAGAGTAGATTTAGCAGAATTCTGAAGGGCTCTAGGATTTTCGGAATGGTAAATGAGCATCGGCTTCAACTTACAGTCACCAGCTGCATTAGCCCCTAACAAGAGAGGCAGCCTGTCCTTTGAAGCTTTGAAGCCAGGCATGGACTTCTCTTCTCTAGCTATGAAAGTCCTAGGTGGCACCTTCTTCCAATATAATGCTGTTTCGTCTACACTGAAAACCTGTTGTTTAGGGTAGCCACCTTCAGCAATTATCTTGGCTAGATCTTCTGCATAACTTGCTGCAGCTTCTACATCGGCACTTGCTGCTTCACCTTGCACTTTTATGGTATGGAGACGGCTTCTTTCCTGAAACCTCATGAACCAACCTCTGCTAGCTTCCAACTTTTCTTCTGCAGCTTCCTCACCTCTCTCAGCCTTCACAGAGTTGAAGAGAGTTAGGGCCTTGCTCTGGATGAGGCTTTGGCTTAAGGGAATGTTGTGGCTGGTTGGATCTTCTACCCAGACCACCAAAACTTTCTCCCTATCAGCCAGAAGGCTGTTTGCTTTCTTGTCATTTGTGTGTTCACTGGAGCAGCACTTTGACTTTCCTTCAAGAACTTTTCCTTTGCATTCACAGCTTGGCTACCTGTCTGGCGCAAGAGGCCTCGCTTTCGGCCTGTCTCGGCTTTCGCCATGCCTTCCTCACTAAGCTTCATCATTTCTAGCTTTTGATTTAAAGTGAGAGCTGTGCGACCCTTCCTTTCACTTGAACACTTAGAGGCCATTGTCGGGTTATCAATTGCCCTAATTTCGATATTGCCGTGTCTCAGGGAACAGGGAGGCCCGAGGAGAGGGAGAGAGATGGGGGAACAGCCAGTTGATATAGAGCAGTCATCACACACACAACATTTATCAGTTAAGTTCACCGCCTTATATGGGCATGCTTCATGGCGCCCCAAAACAGTTCCAATGGCAACATCAAAGGTCACTGATCACAGATCACCATAACAGATATAATAATAATGAAAAAGTTTGAAATATTGTGAGAATTACCAAAATGTGACACAGAGACACAAAGTGAGCACGTGCTGTTGGAAAAATGGCACCGATGATAGACTTGCTCGACACAGGGTTGCCACAAACCTTCGATTTGGAAAAAAGAAAAAAAAAAGCTCAATAAAATGAGGTATGTCTGTACATTGTTAATCATGTTAAATAAAATTCTGATTCGACAATTGCAATTTCATGGAGTTTATAGTGAAATAAAAAAATTTGTGGGGCTCAATTTGGAATATCCATATTTTGTCTTCTGAAATCTATATCGGATTTATTGTCTTCCTGTCTGGAGCTAAATTTGCCGGATCTGCCCGGACTGAGATGGTACTAATGCTGTCCACCCCAGCCCTACAGATCTTTCTGTTAGAAAGCCATCTTTTTCCTAAATATTCTGGAACGCTCTGAATGTCAATAGTCCAAATAACAGTTTAATGGATACCACCCCAGAAATTGACATATCTAAAAGGTCTATAAGCTTCTTTTAAAATGTCAGCTTTGTGAGAATATTTGTGTATTATAATGAATGTATAAATATTTCTAAGCTGGAATTTTTACCGATTTAAATTAAAAAAAAAATTAGAACAGTGGTTTAACCTAGACATATTTTACTTAGTCAGAATGTTATGCTTCAAGGAGAAACTGGCAACTTCTGACCCTAGGAGAAAGATCCATAGCAGAATTTTTTCTTTCTTTGCTTTTATAATCAAAGTAAGGCAAACCCAGATTCTCCTGACTGTCTATTCCTGCAACATGTAGATATGCCCCTTTCACTCATACAAGTAAATGAACAGAACTGCTCTGTGTCAATAAAAGACCTGCTTAAACTCTTTATGGGTGGGTGAGTTTATGTCTACTTTTACTGAAAGGTCAACTGATTTTAGTGCAGGTGGTATTTTCTATAAAAAAAGTTGTTCTCCTCTAAATTAAACTTGGTGCAACATTTTAAACCAACAGTCTTATTTAACCACCCAATTTAACTGGGTCTGTGAGAAAGAATAATGGTAGTAACAAATGCATTTTCTGTATATGTTGCACAGGTTTGTGATATACACATGTGGCTGCAGATTTTGTGGTAACATTATCCTTGTTACTAGTTATTCTCTATGTTATCTTCTGCCTTTTCTTGCTTTCAGCTGGGCTCAGTTCAACCAAAACCCTTGGCAAGTGGAGGTAAAAGTATTTGGCAGGCTAAAGTAAAATCACCTATTGTGTTGAACCCCAATAGCTAATTGATATTGACTTTACCTTGACTACAAGTTGGAAGCAATTTTTTTTTGCCCAGTTTTTTGAGAGGCCTGTCTGCTGGCGTGTTCTGGTTCTGTGCAGAATCCTATTTCACAAAATGTTTGATGGATACATAAAAAGCTTTTAAAAGCTTTTTTTTTTTTTTTTTTTTTAATACAGCAACCTATGGTCAAGGAAGGACTCCTTGGGTCATGTGAGGGGCAAAGGTGATCACACAGGGCATCCATGAAAGCAAGGGAGACTTTGTTGTGTGGGACCCTGTAGAGAGAGATAGTTGCTTCCTTGCAGTTGCAGAGCTCTAACTCTCTCTAGATTTGCAGTGCTGGTCAGACAGCAAGTCAGTTGTGTCTGGCATTTAGTATTTTTGAAGCAACAGATAAGTTAATAGCTGTGCTAAGAAGCAGTAAGATCTAGGCACAGCAGCACTGGAGCACAGGCAGGAGCTAACTGAGTTTATCTTTAGATGGAAAGCTTGAATTTTGACAGGTCTGGTAACCACTCTAGCCATGGCTGAATTTTCTGTGGCCTCTGCAATTGATCTGTTTGCACTCATGAGTTCTTTAAAATCAACAAACAGAGCACAGTACTAAACTTTTGTTATAGCAAAACCACTCTTTGCCTATGGGGCATCCAGTGTACTCTAGAACTGATAAGGCGGAAGCTTGAAGTTAATATGCAGCTTGCCTCTTTGACGATGAGGAATTCTTCTTCTTGGA
Source organism: Apteryx mantelli (assembly GCF_036417845.1). NCBI lineage: Eukaryota > Metazoa > Chordata > Aves > Apterygiformes > Apterygidae > Apteryx > Apteryx mantelli. The sequence goes on along the minus strand of NC_090020.1, from coordinate 24,806,343 downwards.
GGTATTAGAGTTGTGTTGCTTTCATACTAAAGCTGAACTAAAAATAAAGGTTATTTTTACAGTGTATCTTCCATCACGCTGCTTTCAAAAGTAAAGACTGCTGCACATGCATATTTCTTTATGGGATGTCAGTAACCTGATGAACTTTTCACTGCAGGTCGGATAAACTTTCAATTTTACCAGACATCAGAATAAGGGGAAGAATGCTAGTTAACGACTTGGGCGTAGTGCTATGTAAGGAACAGTAATGGAACAAGTTGTGCCACTTCCTCAAGGGCTTGTGTTGTACTCACATGGAAATTGAAAGGTGTGATTTGTTCATTAAATGGAGGATGGCAGTATGGTTTCATTAATCCATCCCCTGCTGAGAAGAAACAAGGGTAGCGCTTGTTGAAGAGGTGGTATTCTTCTACAGTGTGATTTGCTAATTCCTTAGGCAGGTCAGACTATTTCTGTGCGCATGTCTCAGTCTTTCTGTTGATAATGTTTGACTTAATATGCTTTTCCTCTTATGACAGATTATGGTAATGTCAGATGGCACATCGGTCCCTTCAGGACAGAGCCTTCATCTCCCCAACCTTCCCAGTAACTCCCTGTCTTTTTCTGAAGTGAAGAAGAAGTCATCTCATGGGCCGAAGGTGAGACTTATTTTGACAAAAGACACTTGAACCAGTGAGGCATACCAAGGGAAATAACTTGAAAAATAATCTCCTTAGGTACTTTTACAGTCATGTGATATAGTCCAATGATAATAGGCCTAATTATTTATTTGATGTGAACTTACTTTAGCTATATAAAATTAATGCTGAACTAGGATGGTTGTGAGGATATATGCCAATTAAGGAATTATTTAATTGGTTTTTGAAAATGTACTGCTTTCCTTCTCTCTCAGAAGTAATTCTAGTTGTCCGTTGTAGTATTAGAAGATTTGATGGAGGAAAAGGGAGGAAACTGGGTTTTTTAGTCAGAAAAGGATTTAGTGAGATCTACAGAAATGTATAGAATTTGAGAAAATACAGAAATAATTGTTTGGTTTATTAAATATTTTTAAATGAATGCTTTCTAAGATAACTGTGTAGAGAGAAACTTGAAAGATTGTATTATCTAGGGGTTTTAATTATATTTAAAGTTCAGGGATTTATTCTTTGCTAAGTGTTTCAAAGATAGCAATATGCCATCAATTTCTAGGACATCAAATTGAATACACAGAGCTAGAAAATGATAAAAAGATGTATTCCAATGAACCTTTTGAAAAATATAAATGAACCTTTCGACAACAGCAAAGAACTTCTTTAGTTTGTCGAAATGATTAATCATGTGGAGGAATAAAAAGTATGCTGTTATTATTAAAATGAGAAACAAATGCAACACAACTACTTGCTTCATCAATGAATTAGCATATAAGCCTTTTCTCCATTCTGTTTTAAAAATCATTTGGGTTTTGATTTTCCTTTTGTAGCATCTGCCAGCTTGAAATATGTTACCTAATCTTACTGGCATCTGATTTTGTGTGTTGCAAGAACAATACTCATTTTTAGCAATAACTTTCGTGTTCTGTAACTGTACAAAATGTTCTCTCCTGGCAAAATGCCCAATCTTTTATCGTGGAAGAACTGTCAGGTAGTGAACTATGGTTATGCCTAAGTGTATGCATCAATAAGAAGGTATCACAACAAAAAGGATATGTAGAGAAACAAAGTTCTCTTTAGTGTGTCACTGCCTGGTTTGCATTGTATCCCAGTGTCTTACAGTCTGTAATGCAGTTCTTGTAACAGCCAAAGGAAGTAGAGAAGTGTGATCATTTTCATTCCTGATGAGGAGGTGGAGTAGAGTGAATCTGAGGACTAGACTGAGGGCACTTTGGCGTGCCAAAACTGGTGCATCATGCCTAGAAGGAAGGGATGCAGGGTACTGAAAGTAACTGCCCAGCTTCTTAGCCTGGGAGACAGCTGCAAACACTTGATACTGCAGATGAGTTACTTATTCGCAATAGTATGGATCCTTGTGAGGTTGGATACCTCTGTAAAGTCGGTTTCTGAACCCCTTCTTTGGTTGTAGCTGTAATGTGGATGCCCCTGTGCCTTGCCCTGCATTCCAACAGAGGCTTGGCCTACATCAGGCAGCCTAGATTCCTACAGAAAGGTTCAGGGAAGTGCAGAAGTGATACGAAGTCCTACACTAGTGCTCCACCTACTTACTGTACTCCATGGTAAGTCTTGAGTCTCCTTGGTAATTCTTTTAATGAGCAAATGGTAACTGGGATGTTGTTTTCTAAACCCTCCCCAGACAATGAACTTTTGTCTGGGGCAGAAAACTTAAGCAAGTTGAGGGTGAAGGGAGTGTTGCATGTTTTCTGGGCCCTCTGTGTAGCCCTCAGATTCACTCTACCTCAAACAAACATCAGAAATCCATCACTTCTGTCTAGGCAATTACCTGCAGTGAGTTTGACCACAGAAAGAAAGCACTGTTGGAGTCAATATGAGCTCAGATGTACATCACAACTCAGAATTGCATTCTATATCAGTGACATTCTTACCCCAAAATGTTTTTGAAGTATTTAATTTCAAAATAGAGACATCAGCAGCAATGCTGTCTAATTGAAATCATTTTAAGTGTAAACTCCTTGCTTGTCCAACCTCCGCTTTGTAGCAGTATCCAAGATAAAACAGCTCTACTCCTAAAATAAAATCAACACTAAAATGTCACCTAGGAGTGATAATTCCTGTCCAGTATAGTTCCTGTCCAATTTAAAAAACACACTAATGAGGAGCTGTTTCTGTGTCTCTTAAGAAACAGTTGTAAATATCTGCCCTACTTAGGATCATTCAGCTATTTTTGAGGAGTAGACACAAGAGGTAACCTTGGTTTGATTATAAGAAAAAAGTCTGTTCTTTTATTATAAAATTCTGAGAATTAAAAAGCCTTGGATTTTTGTCTTGAGGGTGTTTTGTTTTTTGTTTGGGGGTGCACGTTTCAGCCAATTTGTTAAATTAATTATTTGCTTGGTAATTTGGAGTAGCTCTACTTATTTTCATGTATAGAAAGTGATGCAACATCTTCAGTGTTCAAATTTCATTTAAATATGCCTCTTAAATATGCCTCTAAAATGGTAGCTATAGGAGAGTTATAGTTATCAGTCTTGGTAGTTCTTGCACATGGATTATCTACATGAGTACTCTAAAACTGCAGGTGTTTGTACTCCCTCCAAGTATCCACACAGGATTCTTTTTTTTTTTCTCTCTCCTGTAAGCAGTACCCCTCTGATGTGCTTAGTCTGGTGTCTATCTGTTTTGTATCTGTGAATACCAAACTAAACTTCAAGGTCAGTTTATAACTCTGAATATGTAAAACCAGAACCTAAGAATGTTTCCCTACCCATTTGACATTTACAAATTACCACACAGCTCTTCTATTTAGGGGAGGATTGCAGTCAAGACACTAAACAAACCTGTGCAAAGAAACGATATTGTTGTTCCGTCTCATTTATCAAAAATTTACAATGCAGTGTCAAGTAAGACAAAACTGTCAGTTTGCTTTCTCTCATACTTTTCTGAAATATGGGTTCATAAATATGAGTGTCCATGTTTCTGATATTCCCTAATTTTATGTGTAATCAGTGTAGAGTGTATTAGTGAGCTTCAGTACTGTGATTCAAAAAAAAGTGTTGCACTTAGAAATATAGAAGACAGAAATACATTTTTTACTTAAGCCTTCCTTATTGCCTGTATTTTTTCATTTTCTGAATCTTTTCAGAGTATAAAAATAGCTTCATGCTTGCTTCAGATACTTCTCTTGCTTTTAAGTCAGTTGTATTGGTATGCCTGTTTATATGATGTAAAATACTGTATGCATGAAATAATAGACAAACAGTTTGATCAGTTTTATTGGGATAATTATGTCTTTTGGAATAATATATACTGTCAGTTGCAAAGAAATGAACTTTACTTCAAGTTGTTATTCCTGTGTCTGACCAGAAGAAAAATTGTTTTATGCTGCTTCTTCTGGCTCTCTCCAACCACTGAGTCTACCCTGCTTCTCTTTCTCCAGCTGTCATTGGTCATAATAGTCCTGTGGGCTGGACAAGCAGAAGTCTCCTGAAGTGTGGAAAGCTTTGGGAATGTGGGCTATAGTAATTATCTGTGAGAAGAATTAGCAGTGGATGAATTCACCCATATCTTCAGTGTGCAGTTAAAAAGTGAAAGAATAACATTATTTATGGAGACTTTAATATGCTTTTTTCCCCTATTTAAATCAATTAGCATTTTTCAGTTGAATACTAAACATATTTGTATTTATTAGAAATCTAAATTCCCACAATCAAGTAATTCCTTTTTGATACCTCCTTCTCTTTTCCTCTCGAGAGCAAAAGGCATATTTGAAACTAATTCCATTCCATTGGCTTAACATGACCACATTATCTCAATAGGCATAACTTTTGAAGAAATGACTTTATTACAAGTGAAAATAATGCATGTTTTTACGACCCCCAATCCTAGATTTTTAGACTAAACACAAAAATACAGTGGATGGGCATGGCCATGCCAATGTATTCAGTTTAATGACTTAATCAAACTTAATGAGCTCACAAAAATTGCATCATTTTCTAACTAGCCTCAGAATGTCTGTCAGTAACTGGAGATGTTTGAAATGACTTTCAGAGGACATTGGTTATCCTAAAGCAATGTTTAACCAAATTGAGAGTTATATTTTGTAGCAGGAAGTTAAAATCCAGCCCTGCAAGATATACGGAGAATTCAACACCATTCTTTTTCTTGTGGTTTCAGAAGTGGTTTAATTTGCAAATACATTACCTGTTGAGCAAAACCATTTTTCTGTGTTGAGAAGATCTTAGATTTTTATCATGCTTTCTGAATTATTTATTTTTAAAGGCCTGTTACTACTGCTCCATCAAAGGGATTGTATATCTTGAAATATGTGTGCTTGCTGTTACTTGGATTAATAAAAGAAAACTGCTACAGGTATTTTAACATGCCTATAATCTTCTATATTATTCTTTTGATGTTTGTTATGCAATATATCAAAGTATAACATCCACTTGGATTACTTCAAATAGTATTTGATGAATACACGAATGTAAGCTATGGTATGTAAATATAGTACCTGTCAAAAACACACAATCTCTATATTGCATATGCAACTTAAAAAAAGACCATTTGATATGTCACACAAAAGAAATATGTCATTCACTCTTATTCCTCACAACAGTTTTTAAGGTGGGGAAGAAAACAAACATTTAAGCATACATTTTGATTTACGCTAAGGTCTATGCAGTACATGATGTGAAAATTTACCCACGGTTCACCCTCACCAGCCCTCCGCATTCATCATTACACTGATAGAATTTAATCAATGAATATGTTTTGGATTTTTTATGTTTTTGAAATTTTAAGTGCCTCATACTGTTTGCTCTGCATCTTTGGTGGCTTGTGTTAGGGTCATTGCAGGAGATCAGGAAGTTAGAAAAGATACTTTATTTACTTAGAGAATGAATGTATCTGTAAAAGCAAGGATTTGGCCATCTTAAGGAACAGATCTTTAAGAAACATGGTATTAAATGTCACAGTAAGTATCATATATTTATACTGCTATTTCTATGAAAACATCAGCTTCCATATTCTGGAAAAAGGAAGGAAATCTGGTTTTAAAATTTAAAAAAAAAAAAGGTCTCCAGTTCCCCGTGGTTTTGATAATACTGCCTCCCAGGGCCTATTTCACAGCTCTCAACTGTTGGAAAGCAACTAAAATGAGCCTCCCCCTTTGGAGGGTTTTAAAATTCATGGTAAAGAGAGTGATAAAAAATATGAGGACTCCTTCTTGTTTATGAATGGCACATATCCTGTCCCTCCCTAGAGCAGCACTTCTGGCTCTGGCATGATAGAACAAGATCTGAAGATTAAAGCATTAGTAATGATTTCTTAGGACATACCTTTGGAGTTGGTCTTGCATAAAATAAAATTTTTGGCTACTTTTTTTTTTTTTTAAACCAGGTAAGGAGTCTTGACTAAAGTAATCCAGTGCAAGGAATGATTAATGCATTTTTATTTTTGCTTTTAATTAGTGGCCTGGGAAAAAAGGAAGTGCCTTATATTCAGACATTCAAATGTCATCAGAATATTGTTCATTGTTTAAGAGAATAATAGCTTTTATTTACAGCTTTGCATTTAAAGTCATTTATCTTTCATTAGTGCGGGATCTTAGTAGAGTGTATATTAATCTGATAGCTGACTAAGTAAATTTCAAAATTAACCTTTGTGGCAGAGAGCCACAAAGAAAAGTGCATGTAGCATAGGCTAGCCAAAGAAACTGGGTTTTGGCATGCTGATCACAGACATACTTTGCATAAGTGACGTAAAGATTTAAATTTATGTTTTAGAAATTTTTCTTAAGTTATTTTGCAACGATTTAGTTTGTGTCTCTTTTTTCTTTTTTTCTTTTTTTTCCTCCCAACATTTAAAGTAGCTTTATATAAAAAAAAAAAAAAAGGAAAAAAAAAAAAGCTTTGGTGTTTCCTTCCATGTAACTTTCTAAATTGATGTTTCCTCAGAATATTTCACTTTTGGAGTGTGAGCATTTTCTTGTAGATTATTGGTGGAACATTATTCCTTTCTCCCAACTCTGTATGGTCTCCCCAGAAACCCAGCACATAGTAGGGTTGCTTTTTAAGTTAATCCATACTGCATATATTTGACTTTTGGGCCAATCCTTTTTTGTTCTCATTTCTTTTCCAAGATTTGAGCCTGATTGTTTACTGGCACTTTGGGTGCTGGATTGATGCTTCTGCCCATTGTTAATGTTGGTACATATATAGATTTCCAAATCTGACTTGAAAATCTATTTGTAGTACTGACACAAGAAATGTAGCTGAACAAAAAAACCCACAATCAAATAATTCACTCAGTATGTGTGTGAAAATTCAGTGTTTCACTAATCAGTTAAGGTAACTTTTAAAAGATGAGAAGAGAAAGCCAGTTCAAAGTAATTATTTTTAATTAATTTTCCCCTTTTGATAGGGAAGAGAATGGAGACTGCTCTTTCTGTACATATGAATGTTTAAAACATCCAGGTTTTACAGCATTCAACATCCAGATTACACAAGTTTTAAATAGACATGATCTGCTAATTTAGTTAATAGGCAATGCATAATTGCGTATATTCCCTTTCTTAATTTCTCGTCTTGTTGACACAACTTCCATTTAACAGGTTCATCATGTTTTGGTTTGTTTTTTTTGTTTTGGGTTTTTTTTCAGAGCATTTCTACAGATTGTACTTATAAAATTAGTCATTCCTTGTAGATGTTGAGGCTTGCATGTCCTGCTTTGTTCCTTTAATTTCCAGTGCACTGCTGCTCTCCCATTTATATTGTGGTTAAAACAGGGGTTAAGTATGGGGGAAGAAAAGCTTAATATATTTTCCCTTCTGCTGTTCTGTAAATATGTGGCAATGTTAGCCAGAGAAACCAAATCTGCATATGTGCTAGAGAGTTGAAACAGAAAAGCAGGTTGTTATCACTGTAGAATGGTGGGTAAACATTGGTGCAGATTGCTGAAAAATAAATAGAGCTAGGTATTTGTACATGAATTTTATACAGATGAGAGGATATCTCATCTTAAACAGACTAGAGGATCATGGGTACTGCTTTGTTCTGCAGCTTGCAAAGGACTTGAACTACTAACCAATATTACTGAAAGTCAAACCCAGAAGTGCCTTTTTAATATTTGTATGGATGAACATTCTTTTCAGTAGTTACCCATTTTCAGTAATGCTTTCTTTGTGTAAAGATTGTAAAGGAAAAACACTTAATTGTAAGTACTTGTTCATCATGCACTCTTTCAACTTCAGAATTTCAGTGAAATTGTATTTCTAAAACACTAACACCATGTGTATCGGGACACAGTTAACTAAATTCTTTCCAATGTCTGATAAATAGTGAAAATCTTTTTTTGTACTGAGGAAGAGTAATTAAAAAATACTCAGCTATAATATGTATAGTTGCCAGCAAGTAAGGGATGGGCCTGGAAATCCTTGCAATACTGGAATGGCTGTTATCCATATAGTTTCATTAAAGCTATTTGTTGTCTACCTGTTATCATGAATACGATCATTTGAGAGTTGGAGGTTTGGATGCTATCGTGGAGTGTAGCGGTTAGTCAGGGCAGATCCTGCTCTCAGAGCAGTAATTTCCTGGGTTTGTGGGCTAATGGCCTTAGGGGTTTCCAGCAGGAGTAAAACTTCAATTTTTTTTAATTCCTTTTCTTTTTTTTTTATTCTCCAGGGGGTCGGTACAAGTTCTTTCTCCTGTTATTTTAGCTTGGCATTGTTAATGAAATCCTGTTCTGTATAAATCTATAGTTATAGTTAGGATTTTTACAAATTTTGCAATATATAAATAAGAAAAAATCATACTTGATCTTCACAGAGTTCCAGGATCTTGGATTTTATACCTAGAACAGAGGCTTAAATGGTAGAGGGAAAGGAAATCGATGGGTGTATGCAATATCTTTGCTTAAGCACTTCTTCCTAAAAGCTTCTCTGAAGCCTAGCAATATATAGATAGACATTTTAATAATCCACCCATAAGGAAGTAAGCAACCTAAACTTGTTCAGCATATATTCCTGTAAATTGAAATGTCATTTTGTAGATTGCAAGTAGTGTCTGGAGAGAGTTATTACATGTGTTTAGTATTTAGTCAGGCTACTAGGTATTTTTGAAATGCTGAGCAGCTGCTGCAAGTGTTTTCAGTGGAATTGGGTGGCGCTCAGGGTACTTCATCCTTTGAAAATTCAGTGAAGGCACACTGAGGATCAGAGAACATGAGGGTTAATTCTCAGAAGAAAGGATCTCATAAAATCTGTTCCAAATAGTTCAGTTTCCTTATTGCCAGTTCTAGTTACAGATCACTATTTTCCCTGTCTCTTTAACCTTTCAGATTTTACCAGAGAAATAACTGAGCAAGGAATGATACTGCTCTGCTTTTTCTGCTTTTGCCTATCTTCAGGCTGTTTGTCATCACACTCTCAGGAAACCCTTTTCACTTGTAACACTTGAATTAAAACATGTAATGAAATATTCAGCACAGACAGCAGCAAGACGGGGGTGGGGAGAGGAGGGGAAAGAAATCTTTTTTAGCAGAAGAAGTTTTCAATAAAGATGTTGGTTGTTGAGATGTCTCAGTCAAGTCCTCCATAGCCACCTGGACCCAGAGTTGTCACTGTGAATGAGGAACGAGATCTGTCAAAAGCTGAAGAGAGGATCATGGCTGAGAAGTCAGACTTTGCCTGAAATGACATGTTTTGCCCTAATCCTGAACTAATTCTCTTTGGCAGTGTGCAGGTTCATATGCTGATCTTTTCTTATATTTTTTTTTCTGTTGCTTTTTAATAGTCATCAATTAACATTTCCTAAACTATTTCTATGTTCATTTTAAAAGTCATGTTTCTTAAAAGTCATGTTTGATTCTTAAGATACAAATCAATCCTTTTCTTGGAAACATTGACAAACAATAGTAACTGCTCATGTTCCACCACTTTGTAACAGATAAATTGACCAAAATGATGGCTTGTGTATCTTGTGTTTCAGTTATTATAGAATCATTTGCAGTTTCTAGTCCAGGTTTTTAATTTTAATCCTGGTTCCATATTGTGTCTTGGAGCTTTTTGTTTGTTTGTTTTTGTTTGATTGTTTTTAAATAAAGTTTTATTTCTCCTTTTTGCAGGACCCAACTAAGATTATGAACACAAGTAGCAGCAGCAGCAGCAGTAGTAACAGTCTTTCAAAGCCCCATAAGTTAATAAAGGAGCACAAGGAAAAAACTTCTAAAGACTCAAAAGAACATAAAAGTGCCTTCAAAGAACCTTCCAGGGAACACAACAAATCTTCCAAAGAATCCTCTAAGAAACCCAAAGAAAACAAACCACTAAAAGATGAAAAAATAGTTCCTAAGATGGCCTTCAAGGAACCCAAACCCATGTCCAAGGAGCCAAAATCTGAAAACACTCCCATCCTTACCATAAGCAGTGGACAGCAGCAGGAAAAGAAGGCCCCTACAAAAAGGCCCTCTGTTGTGGATTCTGATGAACTTTCTGCCAAAAAAAGAAAAAAAAGTAGCTCAGAGTCTTTATTTAAAAGTTTTTCTAGTGCTCCACCACTGATTCTTACTTGTTCAGCTGACAAAAAACAAACAAAGGATAGATCTCAATTCAAGATGGGGAAAGTCAAAATAGAAAATGATACACTGGAAAAGAAGACGTCTACTCTTCCACCTTTTGATGATATTGTGGATCCCAATGATTCTGACATGGAGGAAAACATATCCTCCAAATCTGAAGTAAGTGGTGCTTACTTTTTCTTCATATGCACTGAGTATTCCCAGTCCTTGGGATTGTGTATCATATTTGTTTTTTCCTTTCCCCTTCTCCTGTCTGCTGGCAAATTGTTCATGCTCAAGGATGTTAACTGCTGACTGTTTAAACTTATGCATTTTCTGTTTAAATAGTATTGACTGCTCAAGTGTACTCAGTTTATAAATCTGTCAAAATTATGACTAGTGAGCGTACGGAAGATGGCTATAAATAATAGAGGCCTTTTGATTTTGTTCTCTTTGAATTGCATCCTTTTGTGACAGAGAAGGAAATTCACTGAAATGCTTGTATTTCAGGCCTTAGGCTTTGTATTCAGGAATTACTGAATTCAGTAACTTCAGGGAAGGGTCAAAGTAACTCAGAGTGTTCAGTAAATGCAGGCATGTAAAAAGGGCATACCAGAACTAACTGAGTTTAATCTTCTGCTAAGAAGGACAGTTCTGTAACTGATACAAATTTGGGGAGAGAGGGGAGGCCCCAGAATCCTCACTCTGGTGAGGAAAAAATATGTAAAATGATTAACTTACCCAAGAAGAAAATGGGTGTTTTGCATAAAAGTTTGCTTTCCTGAAAATATTTTTCTACCATGCCTGCTCATCTGTTTCAGGTGTAATATGCTTTTGATTATTAGAATTTTAATTACTCCCTGAGGAGATTTCAGTTTTCAGAAGCATTTTGTATAGACAAATGAATACAGAAGGAAGGGGATGGGAAGAGAAGGCTTTTGAAGAGAAAGGGGGGGGGTTGGGTTTTGTTGTTGTTGTTGTTTGGGTTTTTTTGTTTGTTTTTTTTTGATGCCTTCATTTATACTTACAGCTGGAAGTGGTAAGCAGGATAGAGAGAAGGGAGTAGGATTATTAGAAGTCTTCTCAACTACCCTTGTTGAATTTTCTTATTTTTCCACTGTTTGTCATGTTTCCATTACTGCCACCATATGCATAGCCCTATTTAAACTGTTTGGAACATGCAATAAATAGCTTGCTGTGGGGAGGCATCAGCATTAGGTGTTTACTTGATGGAAGCTTTTCACAGTGGGAGAAAGTCTTTTTCTTTCTAAAGTGGCCCTTTAATGACCATTCCCTTTGTGCATGCAAAGTCTGTAAAATGTGGAAGGTATGTAATGGAGCAGGCCCACGTGTTATAGCATGGCACTGGTGGTGATGTGCCTGGGATGGTGTTTTCATTCTAAAACCGTGTTGCCACTGGCTTTAGAACTTCTGAATAAAGTTTCCTCTAGACCTGAAAGTGCTCATGCTTGTCAACCTTGGGGTGAATTAATTTTTAAAGTCTTGAGAGAAGATTCAGCTTCTTTTGAGTTATGTCAGCGCTCTAAGACTCACCACCTACTGTCAGCAGGCTAATTAGCGTAGAGTTCACTTTCAAAGTTTCCCATTTGTTCAAACTGGTCCCATGAAAAGGCACCTGTACTCCTACTGGCATCGTCAGTTCTCCATTTTTCTTCAAAGACAAAAGAATTAAGGAAAGCAACTGCAATGTAACAAGTTTTAGAAATGCCAGCACTACAGATGTGTGTACTACCTAGCAACTTGCAGGTAACTGATATGTATAAAGGGTATGAACAGGTGTCTAGAACTGATAGTATTTAGTAGTTGACAAGCATTTCCCTCTTTGCTGTGATTCTGCAGCCTCTCGCCTATAATCAATGGTATAATCTGTGCATCCTTGTGGTTTTCTTAGGATGACACAAATCCACTGTCACTGCTGTTTATAACTCATCTGCAGTTGACCTGACGGACCTAAGGGGTGCATTAATTCTGTACTAAAGCAAAAAGAAAAAAGAAAAAGAAAAAGAAAAAGAAAAAGAAAGAAAAAGAAAAAGAAAAAGAAGGGCATTCAGAGTTTTGTAGTTCTGTAAGCTGCTGTTATGGAGATATCAAGGTGCCTGACTCCTAGCAGAGAAGCAGAACCTGCTGATCTGGGCTCTGTCTTATTTGAATCTTGACATCCTGGATTGTAGAAGAGTGCCAGTGCGAATCAGTGTAGAAGAGAGTCAGTGCGAGTGCCAGCATGGCCCATGGGTCAAAAGGACGTCTGACACTTTTTTAGTCTTTGGGACTGTGCTCATTAGTAATTCAAGCTCAGTACGGCTCCAGTCAGTGACTGCATACTAGTTACAAGGTCAGTAATATTTTTAGAGAAGTATCTAGAAAGCCTGGAAAAGTATGTCTAGATGCCTGTGGATTCACACAACTCTTAACATTATGGAAGAAAGAGCTGGGCAGCCTGGTTAATGAAAATTTCACAAAACGTAGGGTCTTCTACACTTCACCAGCTTTATATACAGAGAGCTTAATGAAACCATATGACCGAGCAGCATAGTATAGGTAATACTGTATGCTGGAAGAAATGATTTGAACTATTTGATTATGTTTGGGTTTCTAAACATTTCAGGAAAAGGAGTACATTTTACAGATAGATCAGTAAAAGACATATCCTACATATGTAGTCACGTGAAGAGGAAAAAAAATGAAAATGCTGCTGCATTGTATAGAGAGTAATTAAAGTAAAAATATATAAAAAAAAAGCTCATGCTACACATGAACAGTTAATTCAGGTCTGTTCCTGCTTCATGATATTAACCAAATTAGTTGCTTGAAGCTAGGAAGATATTTCTTCAGTAAGCACATTCTGGCATGATTACATGCTATAAAATTTAGTTAAATGTTATTCCTTACTGTGGTAAGGTTAAAGTGATGGATATAGTAGCACTTCTGAACAGAGAATGTACCATTATTTAGGAATATGTTCAGTAGGAAAGAATCCAGGATTTGTTCCTGAAGTGGCTTTAAAAAGAAAACCACAAAACCAAACTCAGCAAGCTTAGGTTAGATATTACAAATCAGATTGCAAATCAGTACATAAAAGGTAATAGTCATGATATCACAACAAGATCAGTTTTGAGCCAAAGTACATTTTTTTCATAATTTAAGTTGCACTTACAAGATAGTGCAAACCTAATGCAGGGTGCATTTTTATGAGTAATGAAATTATTAATAATTTAGCTCAGAATTTTATGAGGATAATATTTACTTCACTCCATGGAATAAGAAATGTTCTTATTCTCAGACATGAATGCCTCTACATGGTGTCTGTTCACCTTCTTGGTATTAGTTTATATGCGTATATGTGTATAACATACATGATAAATTCATAATAATAGGTGTCATCAAACAGAGCGGTCAATAACTGTTGCATAGCTAAGGTTGTGTTATTTCACCTAAAATTATTTTAGTCATGCTTTTATATTTTACAGAAAGTTCATTTAGTCAGTGGTTGCACAGAGAACAATTAGATTTTATATGCATTTCTTTTTAAAACTGTCCATGGGGGTGGAAGGGAGACAAGTTAGAATATTTGCCAAGGGTTGTCCCCATAGCAAATATTCATCAGTTCTGAATTTTTCCCATTAACTCATTTTTTATGTGTCAGAAGCAAGCTAAGAAGTGGGACATCAGCAATCAGTGCTTGCATTATTTCTGAAAATTTGTCCAACAAACAGCATAGCAGGAGAAGTTCCTCATGAAGTTCAACAAAGGCAAGTGCAGGGTCCTGCCCCTGGGGAGGAATAACCCCATGCACTAGGACAGGTTGGGGGCTGACCTGCTGGAAAGCAGCTCTGCTGAGAAGGACCTGGGAGTGCTGGTGGACACCAAGTTAAGCATGAGGCAGCAATGTGTCCTTGTGGCCAAGAAGGCCAATGGTATCCTGGGCTGCATCAGGAAGAGTGTTGCCAGCAGGTCGAGGGAGGTGATCCTCCCCCTCTACTCAGCCCTGCTGAGGCCACATCTGGAGTACTGCGTCCAGTTCTGGGCTCCCCAGTACAAGAGGGAGGTGGCACTACTGGAGCAAGTGCAGCGAAGGGCTACAAAGATGATTAGGGGACTGGAGCATCTCTCTTATGAGGAAAGGCTGAGAGAGCTGGGCCTGTTTAGCCTGGAGAAGAGAAGGCTGAGAGGAGATCTTATCAACGTGTACCAGTATCTGAAGGGAGGGTGTCGAGAGGATGGGACCAGACTCTTTTCAGTGGTGCCCAGCGACAGGACGCGAGGCAACGGGCACAAACTGAAACACAGACGCTTCCATCTGAACATGAGGAAAAACTTTTTCACTGTGAGGGTGAGAGAGCACTGGAACGGGTTGCCCAGAGAGGTGGTGGAGTCTCCTTCTCTGGAGATATTCAAAAGCCGCCTGGATGCAATCCTGTGCAATGTGCTCTAGGTGACCCTGCTTGAGCAGGGGGGTTGAACTAGATGATCTCCAGAGGTCCCTTCCAACCTCAGCCATTCTGTGATTCTGTGAAGTTCAGAAGAACTTGCGCAGTTTTTACTGGATATGTTCACCAGAAGCTAAGACTTATTTAAAAGTAAGTGTCTGGCTGTCAGTGGTTACAGTGGAGAGCTGCTTTTGGAGCTAGATGTAGTTAGTTATTGTTCTGGTCCCAATGGTGAAGGCTGGGTGCAGATTTTGAATTAAAGATGATATTCTGAAGTCTTCACTGTAGACAAAACTGCCCAGCATCATTAAACACAAGTGCAAGTAATTCTGACAGGACCTGATTTGGGACAATGTTGCGACTGTGTTTGGCCCTGCTCCCTGGACTCTAAGCAGTTTTTAAACCATGAGCAGTACTGTCAGCATTAAACAGTCTTGGTGGCAGCTTGTTTCTTGGTATGCTGCAGGATCTTCTGAGATACCTGTCAAGTTGTGTCTGGCTGCTGATGGCCCCAAGAACTGTTTTATCAGGTAGGTGTTGCAGGAAAGCAACACTGATATCCCCCTGCTCTTCAGATATGGCCCCTTTACAGTGAATAGAGGTGGGGTGCACCTTTGCAACTAGTGGTCTTTAATTTTGGACAGAAAAGCAGTGTGTGCTCAACCCTTCTGAATACTGGCATCGTGCTCTACCTATTTCTGGGCATTCAGACTTGAACTGGCCTTTGCTTTTGTGAGCTGGGCAGCATACAGGTGTTTTGCCCTCTGACCATTGCAATTACTTGAGAGATGGCTTCTTTTCTGCGTGGTAAAGCATATCTGCCAGTGACTAATCCAGCCTCTGAGCTGTCCCTCAGAGCTGAGGTGCGAGTACGTATCTTACTGTTGCCTCGCAGGCATTTGAGAAAGCCAGACACTCCTCTAATTCCCTGGAGTCAATCCCTATTTTGAGATTCAAATACCATTATAAAATTGCAGTGAGAAATGAAGCAAAGCATGTCTTGCTTAATGATAAACTTTCCGCTCTTGTTTAATAACCTTTCTGTGTATGATTTGGAGGATATTAACGTGTATGGTGACTGGTCTGTAGTCCTTTTGATATATTCTGGAGTATATTGCGTTGATCTTTGTTTCTAGCTCTGTTTTTCTGTTCACTTTTAGTTGCTGGCAAGTCCAACGTTTGTCTAAACATTTCTTCGTGCTGTTTTGTTAGTATCACTTTTCAAATATGTCAGTGTTTTAAAGTGTGTTGGACTTCAGCATTAGTGATAGATTTGCTGTTCATAACACTATGGGTCTTTAATTTAGAGTCCCAGTACATTTGTATGAGCTAGCAACATTATTCAGGAGCAGTAGTACATTCAGACAGTTAGAATCCTACACAAACACTAAGGTATTATTATTTTACTGGCTTTCCTATGGAGCATGTAAAGCAAGGGGGGCTTGGAAAGCATGTAAGATTTAGGGCTTTATTAAGGCATAGGAATAATAATGCAGTCCACTTGAAAACTCCAAAGATTATACTTTTATTTTATTTATTTGAACAGTTTTGAAGAAAAAATTCAATGAGAGGATGTTTTAGTTAATGCAAGTACCAACTGAGCAGAAATGCTTTGATCCATTAGAGAGTGAAAGAATACAACTGAATCCCGTGTGAAGTGTGTGTGCGCGCGTGCGTGCATGGGCGTATGCACTATCAAATTGTGAGTGGTCAAGACTGAGGAGTTTCAGTTATCAAAAGCAGAATACTTCAGTGGGGCATTTTTCTCTGGAAAAATGCAAGCTGCTTTATAGGAAGTCCATTACAGAACAATGAATATATGCTAGTGATCACAATAGAATATGGGTTTATTTTGAATTAACTGCTTGCATATCTTAAAGTAGTCTTAAAGTTCCACCATTAGTACCTTTTTAAAGTAATCCGTAAAATGCCACTTTGTGTCTGGCATAAGATCTATTAATTTGGCTGCTACGAATATGCAAGAATATTTTGAAAACCCCTGTGGTCTTGTAAAACCTCCAGGCCCTTATTAGCTGAAAAATCCAGCTTTCTGCCAGGGCTGGAAGCCAAAGTAAGATCTCTTGCAGATAATATTTAGAGTTTGAAATAACAGTATTGAAATAGAGATCCATGTGGAATTTTCAAGCAGTTACATAGTTTTTTGTTGTTGTTGTTGTTGTTGTTGTTGTTGTTTAAGTGGGGGGGAAGCTAGCTTTGAATTTTTTTTTCTCTCCTGAATCTAGGAAGGTGTTAATGTCTTTAATGATTTAGAATACTGAGAACAGAAAAAGATTGATACTGTTGATGTCCTTCGTTGCATTGGCTAGACAGGCAAAGCACTGTGAATTTGTGACCTGCCATTGGCTTAGAATCTTTACATTTTGCTCAATATTTTTATATGTCATTTCTGCATTTAGTATTGTATTTAGTGAAGCGTGAAGGCTGCTTGAAAACCCCATTAGTCGTTGCTGTGGGACTGTTTGTCCACAGTACTCCCATGTTGACCAGATAACTCAGCAGTCGCAACAGGAACATGTGAGCAGATCATGTAAATACGTTTTGGTTCAAGATACTTTCTTCCAGATCTGTGCTCAGAGAGAAATAATGGCTGAAGAGAATCAGAAATGGCGGAGGCAGGCAGTAGGCGCAAGCATGCTATGTGGCCCTCAAGATATACTGTAGTGTTGCACCATTCAGCTGCTATACTGAGCCTCTTTTTATTAACTGTTACAATGAAGGGAAAAATGTTTTGCCTTCATTCACAGAAGCCTGAGTGCACATTAAACTGCTGCATATGTGGTGAGATGAATTGTTGCTGGATAAGGAAGCTGCAAAATCAACAGATAGCGGTTCCACTGTGGTAGCAAGTTCTGATGTTAAACTGATATGTGTTTGTTCCCATAGGGCTTTTGGAAATCACTGGGTTACAAAAATCTAAAAGATTTAGAAAAAAAACTGTGGAGAGGAACTGGTGGATGTAGTTAAAAGTTCAGATTACAACTGTAATCTTGTTAGTGTCAGGAAATCTCACATTCTTGAGGCAAAATCATGAGTATCACATTAATTTCCAATTTTGGGCAGTGTCATATTTTTACAAATAAAACACAGAAATATGTAATAATAACATAATCATATGTTATTAGGTTTCACTGTTTGACTTTATTTATATGAGTGGCTATATTCCTTTCAGTGGAACTACTCCTGTGGATAAACTCTACCATTTGCATACATGCATTTTTGGATTGTGGACTTTATTTTCTATATTTCAGCCCTGGAAAATTCTGTTCACCCACTAGCCTGCAGCAAGTAAGGTTTTTGGCTGGCCATATTCAATGCTGATGTTTTCATCATCTTCATTCTTTTGTGGCAAAAGACAGACATGACTTTGTGGCTGAGCCAGTAAAGTCAAGACAGTTTTGTGAGGCTGACAGGGTTGTAGACAAAGATGCTAAAGATAGATAGATATTTTATATTAATCATGATCATGTGAGATCTCCTTAATGCAAATTTCATTGCTTTTCAGCTGCTTTATTTATATACATTGTTGTGATTCAGAGAAATGGCTCTGTATAATTAACATAAAATCCAACGCCTTTTAGTATTCAGCTGAATAGTTTAGCTATGTCTACAATAATTAGATCTATTCCAGGCTTTTATGTCCATTTATTCTTTATGTGGAACTATCAAATTTACGGTTTTCTTTGGCAAAAATGGCATGTTTTACTTAAGTACCTTTGAAGGTTTGCTGCCAGACTTCCCATAAAATTCCTTAGATTAATTTTTGTAACACTTCCCATTCCGAAATTTGTAGTGCAGAGTGATAACTGAGCTGAATTTTCCAGAACACACAATAAACACGTAATTTAATTTTTACTTTAATTTTTTAATGTTAAAGACTGAAGTTTAATTTTACCAAGGCAGAAGAAGGGCTGCCTGAACACAGTACTGCTTAGATAGAGCATGTCTCGCGGGTATGCCGAATGGGTTATGGTTTATTGCTGTTCCAAATTCCACCTTGCAGAAAACGCCAGTTGTGCTGAGTGTTCGCCCTTGATGCGGCACCTTGGAAGTTGGGGGCATCCTTCCCTAACAGATAAGGAGGAATACTTGTAGTGAAACACTGCATTCCGTCCCCAAACTAGATTATGGTATTACCTGTGCATCATAGTTCTTCCAGCATATTTACACAAGCAGGATTCGTGAAATAAGTAACAGCGGATTTAATCCAGCTGTGTCCGTTATGTGCTCCTTGTGGTTGCCTGTTTCCTCACAGCACAGGTGCCCATTCCTTTGTTGGAAAACCAAGGCAGTGCATGTAAAGTAGCAGTTACTGTTTAGAGAAGGCTTCAGCTCTTTAACTAATTCTGACAATAATTTGTGTGTTAGCTGAAGGTAGTCTTGCCTCATCGTATAGCCAGTAGAAAAAAATGGGATTTGCTTTAAAAAGTGTTGATGTGAAGCTTGGTTTAACTCATTGCACTGTCATTCAGTAGTGCTGATTGGTTAAGATCTGCAAACTCAGTAAAACTGATGGTTTTTGTTACAAAAAGTTGTTGCAGAATGAGTTTTCTTCAAACTTTTTCCTACAAACAAAAAAAAATGCCTCTGAGTAAAGCATTCAGCTGTTGTGGTAAAAATTCCAATAAAAACTAACAGATTTTCAGTTGAAAGCCTCTGACCATGTTTTCATCTTGCTCTAAAGACACAAAATCTTGTCCGACCAGCTGAAGTGCATAGTCTATGCTGCTTTTGATGTTGAAGTCTCAAGTGGGATTTCTGATACTTTTATCTAGGCAGCAATATCTCATGCCATTGGATCCCATTTGAGGATGAAAACAATAAAGTACATATTGCTTTGCTGATCAGACTTATTTATCATAAGACTGCGTGGCTATGAAGGGCCAAGAAATTTGGTAACTAATGCTGATTTCATCCCCCTGCAAACCACATAACTAGCAGAGCAGAGCAGGGCTGCCTGATTCTAGGGATGTATGTTTTATTCCTTTTAATTGTCTTGAGAAGTGTTACTGATTTCTGCCATGTATGTCTGGATCTCTGTGAAGGAATTGCTTACTGTGAACCAATTGTGCTGTAAACCATCTGGCAAAATTGAAGGAAATTATGCTCCATGTTATAGGAATCAGTGTTTCAAGGCAGCAGAGTTAGACAAAACGGAGGAATGGAACAATTTGCACTTGTCTAAATCTGCTTAAATATTCACAAATCTTGAATTGTGACCTCTGAGCAACATAAGAAGAAGATCTTTAAAGGAGACTGATAATACCTACTCTATCACCAGGAGAGCAGTAATTTTTAGCTGAACTTAACAGAAGCTTTTCTTATGCCTTAACACTGTAAAGAAAGATTCTTCACATATCTGGGGATAACGGATACCAGGGATAGTGGTAACTGAATCAGTGGCCCTGACGTTCGTTACATGGATCAGAAAACCATTCCATACTTTTAATTCTTTAATATCATCGTTGGTGAGGAATGATGCTTGGGACAGAGGTAAATCAAATAACTTTGCTGTTTTGTGTGAGCTTGTTTTAGGTATTACTGTCAGTAATAGAAGGAAATTATGTACCCATCCAACCAGAACATTTTTAAGGATTTGAATTATCAACTGCAAAACCATTATAGTTTAAACCATGCGAAGAAAAGACTAAATGTGGGTTGTAATTACTTAGTTTCTTCTGTTGTATGAATACTTTTTTTTATTTTGCTCATGCTGATTTAATGCACCTTAGTTAATAAACTGTAACTTTATTCTATGGATTAAAAGGATGTGGTTTCAAGACACTGCCTGTTGAAGTGCATCTTCTCTAAGAGTACAATTTCATGAATAGGTAGGAATATCAAGCAGAAAACCATGATCTGAAGATTCTGGACAAAAACAATTTGGTCTCAAAGATTTACAAGTTCAAGGTGGTGGACTGCCAGGGAAAAAGCCATTCTTAGTGTTCTCGGTGTGCTAAATTTGTTTTGGCAGAGGACCATTCTGAGTAGCTAGAATTTTGCAAGTAAAATGTTACAGTTTTAGCCAAAAAAAGCAGTTTGTAGATGTGATAGTTCAACTTGATTTATTAGCGTGCAGCTTAGTAGCCACGTGCAGCTTTTTTGACCGTTTGGACACTGTAAAAGACAAGATTGATTAATCAGGGTTGTAATGCATTGAGAGAATTCTTAATTTAACCAATATTTTTATAATCTCGTAACTTTGGTTACCTGTATTGCATACGTTGAATTGCATTACACTACATTATAATGCTTTGGGTCTAATTTAGCTTAAATATGAACAGAACTGCTAGATATTCAAACTTTTTAGAGATTTCCTTTGTTCTGTGTCTTCTTACTATTCATGTAACAATTACATAAGTCTTGTAATTTTTTTACATGGGAAGAAAATGTTTCCAATAACACAAAGCTGATACTAGAGTATCAGAAATCTATTTTAAATCTCCAAAGCAGTGTCAAGGAGCTTTAAATGAGGTTTTTTTTTGTGGTAATCAGTAGAAGTATGCATGTAGGCAAAGTAACAGCACACAGATGTGTCAGCCATAAATGGTAGAAGACCAGTAAGGAGACAGGCATCTGTTTTGTGTTTTTTCTCCAAGGCTTAGAATTGTTTAATTCTGTGTGCACATAATTAACATGAACTTTAGTGAAAGCTACTGCACAATGCATGATGATATTAGCATAGAGCAGTTGCTTAGGAATGAAACTGATACTGATGTTTCAAAAGTGTTTCTAGGAAAAAAATGTATGTAGCATACTGTTGCCAAACGCATCATCTGAAAATCAGAAATTCAGTATGCAAATTTGTCAGATTGGCTAAAAATTATAAAAATTTAATAAATGGCTTGAAGTGCTTTGGCTTTTTAGAGGCTTGGGGATTTTTTACGGTACAGGATAGCTTTCTTTATTTTTCTCTCACTACAGTTTTTCACTGTAATTGGAATGTACAGAAACTTTTTTTTCTGAAAGCTAAGATTTTCACGTAATCACCTAAATCCCAGGAATCAAGGTTAAGAAAACAGTAAATATAATGATACTTGCTGTAAAACTGAGAGAGCTAACAGTGATGGCATGGTGAGAGTTACACTAGCTCTCTGTACACAATACAGTTTGCTATGAAATTTTGGGGAAAATGTACTTTTGTTCTGGGACATGAGTTCAGGAGCCAGTGATCTACAATAGCAAAGACATTGTGTGAGAACTCTACTGCAGCACTTCAAAAGAAAAGCTGTTGATTTTTTTCAGAGATTTAGGACTGTGTTTACTTGATGAATATTGACAAATTTCTGCATACTAAAGCTTTAGTGTAGAGTTGTGCTGGGAGGGCTGTATGAAGAGCTTGAGCTATACAGGAAGAGAGAAAAACTATGGGGTTTTTGCAAAGTCTGTGAGTACCTGTTGAGAAAACTAGCTCTCTAATGTTATGGAAATTTGCCATAGTTCAGAACAACATACACAAAAGATATTTTCCATATAGTTGGATGGTTCTCCAGCTGTTTCTTTGTTAATAGGAGTGCATGAATTTCTAACACCAGCACCTCAAATCTGGCAGAATTTAAAGAAAAACCTTCCTATTGCACTAAAAGTGATAGCAGACTGTTCACTCTCCCAAACAGTGAACTGAGACTGCATCAACTTCTGCCCCTTTCAACACTGGCACGTGAAATAAGGCATGTAAGAGAAAACAGAGCAATGGTAGTGAACCAAGAAACGCTGGCTTCCAGGGTATCAGCTGCTGGGGCTGTCCAGAACAGCTACCACCTATTTTCTATAATTGCTGTTCCCCCAGTAATAGACCGGAAAATGTAGATAGGTTGAATAAAACTCTCTGTTTTTAGTACCTAGGCAGAATTTTCTAGTTTTCATCCAGCTGTAAAATTGAGGATTAGATTTTTTTCTAAACGCAAATTTCTTTGTTCACAGTTGGCTTCTGAGATCTTTATCGATATGATATGTAAATGTTTTCAGATGAAAAATGTTAAAAATTGCAAAGTCAAACTCCCAGAAAATCAGCCTCTGAATATTGCCTGTGTCAGCTTAATTTGGCCCTTCTGCGTTTACTAAACTATATATGTACAGTCATCATTCTCTCCCCGCAGAACTTTTGCACCACTGAGTTTACAAAATACACAGTATTCACTGAACGAGTAATTTATTTAGGATATCTTCATCTTCTGTCAACAGGCTCCATACTTTGTTTTCGGCACATAATTCAGACTTTGAACAGAATACAGAGCTGTTAACTTTCCCATGCTGCGCTGCTCATGCTGCATTAATTCTTTATAAATATTGATGTCTTTTCACAAGCTTCTGGGGAAATGTGGTTTAGATAACACAGCTAGACTTCAGTGCCAATTTTGGGAAGCCTAAGACTTTATACAATCCTTTGTCTTTGACAGTGTTACTACATATTCAGAACAGAGTTTTCATTCTTTCGTGGTTGGAGTTGTCTGATGAGTACTTCCATCAGTTCACCTTCTGCCTCTTTCAGTGTGCTGAGGGCCTTGCTCATACTCATGTGACTGTGTATTTTTTAGTTTACTTAAATTTTAGTTTACTCTGTATCTTGTAGGAATGGACTCCATGGAAACTGTAGTAGCTTTACATGAGAAACCATTGTCTTTTTTCCTGCAGTTCTTCTCCTGCTTTACTGCATGTCTTCTAATCTCCTTACCTGTAAGACTGGTTCAGTAAACATACCTATACAGGCAGCAGCCTCCATTACTGCTTCTTCCTTTTACTGTGCAGTGTCCTATGAAGAAAATTTTTTATTTAAATAAGTTAGAAAAGACACATGCATAAGAGACTCAGCTAAGGCTGACACTTATCTTGAGTATTTCTAAGTTTTTTGTGAGTTAGCAGTCTCTCAAATTTATTTTTTAATTATAAACCTAAGACTATATGTATACATGAAAATATAAAAGGAAAACAATTTTTTTTCAAAAATAGATATGTATTTCAGTGGGAGGAACTCTAAAGAAAGGCAAAATCTTGCTTTGTAAATAATGAATTCAGTGAAAACAGTTAATTTTTTTAGTGCTTGCAAAGTTTAACTTGAGGTTTGCATGTAAATTTAAAAAACAAACAAAAAAACTCTCCCTTTCTCCCTTCACCCCAACTGGAATAGAGGATGTGGGTGTAACACAAAGTGGGAAGAAAGGTTGTCCTCAATCTGAAACCAGGATCCAATTTTTTTCTTTTTTTCAATCATAGATGTGTAGAACAATTTAGGTTCCAAGAGACCTCCAGAGGTTTTTTAGTCCAGCCCTTGCCCGTAGCTGGTCTAATTAGATCATGTGGCTCAGGGCTGTGTCCAGCTGAGTCTCAAACACCTTTAGTGCTGGAGATCTTGCAGCCTTGCTGGGCAACCTCTTGCAGTATTTGTCCACCCTCATGGTAAAAAAATTTTTTTTCCTAATATTTCTTCAGGGTTTCCTATTTTCAAACATGTGCCCGTTGCCTCTTATCCTATCTTTGTGTACGTCCAGGAAGAGTCTGTCTTGGTCTTCTCTGTATCCTCCCACCGGGTAGTTGTAGATAGCAGTAATGTCTCCCCTTAGCCTTAGTCTAAGAAAGTAACATTTTTGAAATATTTTGATTCAGCCAGAAAACACAGTATGATTTCTTCAGCTTTTTTTTTTTTTTTGACCTGTTGTGTAGATAGTGTACCAATGGATGTGTGCTGCTGAATTATGGATGTCCAGTACTGCTCTGTGGCCATGATTCCGAAAGGAGTGTGTCTTCTGTCTTGGGATGTTTCTTGTATAAACCAGTAAGCTTAAAATATCTACTGAAGATGAATTCTGCACCTTTAAAATGTTTTCTATTGCCAAATATTTCAGAGAAAAAAATGCAGAAGGAGAAAATAGGAGTATGGAAGACTCACTGAAGGTGCAGGCCAGGCTAAAGAGATTGCTCAATATACTGTCTTTCTACTGCTAAAGTAGTTTGAGGCTTCTGGGAAGACCAACGATCCTATAGAAAACTAAGGTTTCTAATATGCATGTTTGTGGAGTCCTATATTTGGAGAACACAGTCTGAGCAGTTGCCTTAGGGGTTGTGGGGGGATTGTGTCTCCTTCCCTGCCCCTCTCCAGATTAGTCAGTCTTTGGGTGTTTTTAGATGAATACTGAACTCAGGAGCACAAATTATATGTAAACTGACATTTGGATAAATACTTTAAAAATATTCCTCTACTCTGTTTTTCTACTTTCTTTTTCCCTTCCCCTGATATTTATCTCTGTATGTGGTTGGGGCCCAGAGATACCTAGCTTTTGTCCTTCAGCTCATAATAATTCTAATCGCTTAGCTCCCTGTAGGATGTTTTGTGCATTTCCTACTGTTTTTGAAAAAAATCCAGCTTCATCCAGTGCAATTGTTCAAACAAAATAGCTACAGTGTTTGGTTTAAGGTCTTTTCTGGATACTAATTTTTAAATTAAGGATATGTTTTAGATTCCTTACGTATTAGTGGCTGGAACAATTCCAGTGCTTGCATTTAGCCCTTTTACTGAATGTGTCAGTTCTATATACTGAGTCACATTTTATCACATTAATAATAAATCTTTTTAGTAGCAGAAGGAATTCTCACAGGTTCCATGTGGGACTCTTGCTAAAGTTTGTACTTCTCTTTAAGTTTCTGTTTCTAGAGTCATGGGATTCTGAAGTTACTGGATTTTTTTTTTCTTTTAAGTAAATACATGTCAGAACTCATAGGGAGAATATAACACATACAGATACTGTAAAATATCAAAAATCAAATGTCCCTGAAAAGCTCTCAGAAGTATTCTTTACGTCACCTTACAACTGACTAGTGTTTTTTTAATGCATGGATTTTGTTTTTTTAATGCAGGGATTCTTTTTTCTTTTTTTTTTTTTAATGCATTGATCAATGCCTCTGACTCCTGGACCACATATTCTAACATAGTTTGTTCTTGCTGGTATATCTTTCCTCTTATAATATCACTCTCCCTGACAAGGCTGAGCTTCTCACAAGGTGGTAGATTGCATCAGTACCTGTTAAGAGCTGCACAGCACTTTGAAGCAGGAATGTTAATGTTATGCTTTGGTGGTAGAATATAATGTTGATTAAAGGCATAATGTCTCTAGAATTGCATAGTCAGGACTATATCTTGAGCTCCCCTTATGCTGGAGATGGACTGGGTTAATTGGAGCAGCAGTGCCTTACTCAAGTAGTGGGTACAGAGTCAACTTAATTATAAAATACATATTCCTAAATGAAAATGCACACAGATGCATAGATTTTAGAGGACTTGGTATCTATTAAACTAGTCCTTTAGCAGAGAATGTGACCTTAGCTATTGATACAATTAGCTGCCTTAATCATTTATAGTCATCTTTCAGTCAGGAATTCTGTATCATTGATGAGGAAGAGGTTATTTGTTAAAGTAAATAATACAGCCATATGCAATAGAAGTTCAGTTGCTAAATGAGTTGTACACTAGCTTCTTTCACTTTAGTTTTACATCCCCTTCCTCCCAAAAATCAATCATTTGACATTTCCTGTTTAAATTTTACAGCTCCTTAATTTTAAATTACTATTCTAAATAACTCTTAGTTCCATAAATGTCATAGTTGTGAATAAATAGGTCTACTTTTGTAAGAAAAAATTAATTCCAATTCCCATTTGGTCCCTCTGTTCTTCTGTCTCTCCTATGAGCTTGCAATCCATAAGCTAACTTTTGTGAATGGTTAAAAAGGAATTGTTTTATCCTGTGTTGGAGGTTAGTTTCTGATGTAGCTGCTTGACAGGAGATGTGGTGTAGAAATGAGGCAGGGTGCAGCCAGCTTAATTCAGGCTTATGCTAGCATGGAAATGTAAACAGTGTCTTCCCTTATTCATGGCAAACATGGATGCTTGGCAGAGGAGATGGGGTTTTCCTGTCCTTTGACCTATAGATAAATTGAAGCAGTGGTGGGTGACAGGGCACATAAGGAGACAGTAGAAGTTGTAAGTACAGGACAAGAGAAGAAGGCTTGTCCTAGGACAACTGGTAGTAGTACTTAACTATTAGCAGTTTTAAGTGCATAGACTTTTCAGCATTTATAGCATGGGGAAAACAGAAATCTGTAGACTGTTGGGCATAAAAATAGGAAATATGTAGACTAGCTGATATGAAATGGGACATTACTGCAGTATTTTAATTTTATTTGAGGGAAAAATACATAAACTTCCTTTAAAAACAATTCAGGGGAAGGCAAGAAAAGCCATTGTCACCTGCATACAGATGTTTTCTATTTTTTTAATATAAATAAGGACCCTTAAATGATGTGTTTTTATTTTTTAGAAATAGTTATATGAATCCAAACAATGAAATATTACAGAAACAGCCCTGTGATACATCATGTCATAAACAGGTTACTTTCCCTGAAAATTGTTTGTACAAAAGTAGTACAAAAATAAATTCTTGTACTACTTGTAAAAACAAAAGAAAAAGTTTGGAATTGACAGAAGCTGAGTGATTCAGAGCTGGTCAAAAAGATACTTTTTCAGGGAATGAAATAAAAGTCCCTTTTCTTGCTGAGCAGTTTCAAAACACTGAATTCCTTAACTAGCCCTAATAAAGAAGACAGTGTCTCCTGTGCATCAGTCTGAGAGCAGTAAAATGAAACAGACTGTCTAAGAATGTAATAAATCATATCGGGTCATTGCACTAACAAACAGTTTGGGTTTAAACTCTCATTAGCTTGTCTGCAGTAAGAGAAAACTAGTAAAATGGGAAAAGGACACATGAGAGGAGCTTTTTGCTAGTACTGTCTTAAGCTTCCATTGTCGAAGGACATCCTTTAGCTAATTTCAGACCCATTAAGAAAAAAATCTATTTGGTGATTAGTAACCAGTGGATAAGAGCAGAAAGCACAAGTGAATAAAGCCATAAATACCAAAGTCCTTGGGATAACAGCCTGTAAAACTGTCAAAAAGCATTGCCTAAGTAACAAAAGATAGCCTCTGGTAACAAGAAGCGTCAACCCTGTAGGCACTAATCCATATTCGTATATACAAGGCATATTTTTAGTTCCTTCTAAAAAGCAAGCCTTTTCTGTTAATAATGTTCATTCTTACATTAAAAGCAGCTGTTTCCCCTTTCCTCTGTGCATGCTCTCACCCCAGACTTCTCAGAGCAGAAAAAGCTAAGTTTATTTTCCAGTAGTTAACACTTTTTAAAATTATGCTAGTCTGTATTTCTTGGAATAAATTTTCAGATAGGGCAGTTAAAGCAAATAATGTAAATGATTTCAAGGTGGCATTAAGAACCCTTTTTAAAAGGATATGGATGTCTGTGTTTCACTGGGATTTCTTACAGTATGACTTTTCAAAATAATTTTGCTAAAGCAGAGTAAAATTTTATCAGGAAGGTATAACTTTATATACATTCATATCTGTTCCTTCTTGTGATCCTATCTCGTAATCAATTGATGCTGGGAGAAAGTTTTGACACTGAGGAATTCCATTGGCACTTTTACACCTGATAATGTGAATAAGACTAGGCCTTTTTGTGTTTGTCATTTCTAGCAAACTGGTCCAAAATGTAAGCAGTGGAGTTTTAATAGTGTCAAATATCTCTGCAGCTGTGCAATTTGGGGGAAGAGGGGTGCACTAGAGTTTTAGCAGTTCTTCAGATATTTTAAATTAACTATTAATAGCCTTTTCGTGTTTGGTGTTTTTTAATGGAATGTCAGAATGTATGAGGGATTTTACATAAGTTACAGTTCATATGGAAGTTAATAAACTATAAAGGAAAAATAAAGTTAATGGAAATCTGAAGAAGCCAGTTGTCAGCTGGTTATTTTGCTACAAATAGCAAAGTGACAGATAAACCAGATGTTTAAGAGTAACCTGAAGCAAGAAGACTGAAATTAGTTTTCAGAATGGTGATGTCTTTACAGTTTGCATTGACTCTTCTTTATCAGTACAGTCTGTTTTGTGTAACCGTACTTATTTTACAGCTAAAAATCTTACTTTTCTTATAGTTTTGCAGAAGTTGCAGTAAGAAAAATTGTTTTTACAGAATTTCTTACTTTTCAGAATAGTGTCAAGTGATGCTGGAGTATCTTCCAAAAAGGTCTAATACTGTGGTACATTACTGTAAGAATCCCATTTGGTACTCAGACAGCGGTTTTGCTGGTTAGTTGGAGTTTGCTTGCAGAGGGTTGATTCACATGTAAGCAAGTTGTTATACCTCTACAGTCAAGCTCAGAGTTGTTTTTTGAGAGAGGGGTTGGGCTCTGGGGTTTTTTTTGACTGCTGTCTGTGAGAACTAGAATAGGTGTTCATTTGAGTAGAGCAGATGTTAAAGGTGGGGGAGTTTTTTCTCAAACATCCTCAGAAAAAGTGAAACATTCTTTTGTGAGAAAAAGGTGGTAAAAGACTATAAATCTGCCTTCTTATTATGAAGGGCAACAATAGATTGATTTATGGAGACAAGGCAACTTTTGGGCAAGTTAGCTCTGAGCTTTACAGTGGCTAGATATTATTGCTATTACTTTTGACAAGGATTTAGTAGCAGCTTAATCACAAGGGAAATTGTATAGCGAAGGAGAGTCAGGAAATTTCCATTAGCCTGGATAACATGTTACAGTAAAGCAGTTGCATAAAGTTTAAAGATTAAGCAGATTTTCTTTTTAACAGTAGATTTTAGATCATTACTCCCTATCCCAATTTTCACCATCCCTTCTGTGTAGGCAATTTTTCTCATTTTATGTTCCCTATTAGCATTTTCTGTAACCATGTGCAAGATTCATTCTTTGTCTCATATACACATCTGTGTGCATGTGCATACCAACACCCACAATTTAAGCCACCAAGCCTAAGAAACCACAAAAAAGTGTATGGAGATAAATATGCAATATGGCAACAGGAGGCAGAAATTCTCAGGACAAACCTCAAAATACATAAGCACAATGAGAAAAAATACACAGAATAGTATTTAAATAAAGTAGTAGGGGCTTTCTCAGTAGCTTTATAGACTTTCATAAAGAAATGTATACTTTTTGAGTAACAGTGAAAAACAATGTATAGAACTGTTTAGTAAGTAATGTAAACTGATTTTAACAATTCTGTTTTAAAGATTTTAAAATCTACGGGTTCAGAATAATTTCCCTGTATAATAATGCAATCTTTTCAGTTCAATCACTCTTGTGTAGGGCCTGAAGATGTACAGAAAGTGTTGTAACGTGGGGAAATCCAGTAAGAGCAGAAAAATATATTTCAAATCCATTCATTAAGACTTATTCTTTAAGTAAGAACAAAGAAAAATTTGGGGGATTTTATGGCATTTAGCTTAGTCTGTTCAGGTCTTTCCCTCTTCTTAGATTCTACAAAATTAGTATTAATCAGGAAAATGTTGCAACTACAGTAAGACAAGGCATTGATAGCTTTTTGTGTAGCATACTGACTTTTGTAAAGTGCTGTATGTGACAAGTAGTTGTGTGTATCTGTGTTGTGGGCTTGGCAGTTTGTCCAATGTTTGGCTCACTAACACCTGAAATAAAGATCTCTTGAGTATCATTCTGTTCAGCAGATTTGGGGGGTTCGTTCTGTTTTGTTTTGTGGGTTTTTTTTGCCAAAATGCCTAAGACAATAGCTTTCTCTTAAAGTACAGTTTTGGTTGCAAGTATTTATTACAATGCTATTTATTTTTGTTTTTTTTTTCTTTTAAGTCTGAACAGCCCAGTCCTGCCAGTTCCAGCTCCAGTTCCAGCTCCAGTTTTACACCATCTCAGAACAGCAGACAACAAGGTACTAACAAAGTGAAAGAAATTGAAAAGAACATATAAGATGAAGGGGCCAACAAAAACTAATTGATGGCATCGCATCACCACTTTCCTGCTGCTTTCACAGTCTGAACGAGCTACCATTTCACTTTACACACTTTTCCTCAGGTGTTTACAGATGTGACCATAAGTGAAAAATAAAAGGGGAGAAAATGTGCAGCTGAGAAAAGGGCATGAAGGTTGTTTGTTTTGAGGCAGCAAATATGTGCCAGTTGCTTAACAGATGCTAGACCCCAAAGTGCTTCCAGAGACCCAAAAGAGCTTCCATTTTTGAGGCTGTCATTTTGCAGGATTAATGAGCGTGGCACCTGGCTGCTGTCTGGAGCCCCGCTCAGGCTGGCCTGGCCCTCTTGGGGAGTACAAGGATGTCTATTTGTGGACTGCTTCAAAGAGCGGTGATCTCTAAGTTCGCGGTACTTGGGTCCAGTGCCTGTGAATTCTGCATGGGTTTGAAGAAACCTAACAAGTCAAAGCTGGGGTTCTGTATTACTGGGAAGTTTTAAGAGCATACTGTATTTATGTTAGAAATATGATGGGAGAGAAAGATGGTTAGACTTTAAGTTGCATTAAGTTTACATTTTGGCTTTCTGGCTAATAATTATGGTCTACTCAGAACTTAGTAGCAAAATACAAGTTTCTTCCCAGAGAGCCTGCCAAAGCAGGTTTTCTATAAATCAATTGAGATTCATTCTACATGAGCTATTAAACTACTTAGTTCCTGTTTGGCCTTGTTCCCTGACTTTATAAGACTGTACGACTGGTATGTTCTTAATCAGTTTTTGTTTTGTTCTTTAAACCAGGAAGCATTAAAAAAGCAGCTTTTGACTAATTAAAATTGCATTTGTTTTATCCATTTATCTTCTCCAAAGATAGTCTTGCTTTTAAGATTGTGAAAATAGATTAGTACCTCAGACAGATGGTTTGGTTTTTAAAAGATTTAAATATGATGTATATCTGTCACACTGCCTTTCTGGAAGTGACTGGCAGTGATTTTCTTCTGTATTTGAACAGCATTGTTCCAGCTGTTGCACCTCCTTAACTTAGGAAAGCAGGAGCAGAAGTGGACTGTTGTTCATGACTAGCTTCAGGAGTTCGATTTATAACTAAGGCTGAACAAAACCTTTTCTTGCCCATTTTTGTACTTGTGAAAACCTCATTAGTGATGTGAGCTGCCCGTTACAAGCGAAAAGATTTAGACACCTCTTCTTATATCTGTTACCTTACTTTGAGAGAAAACTGAGCAGTTTAGTGTTTCCTTCTGAGCAGACTGGATCCATCCATCTCTCCTGGGTCATATATGAGCATGTCACAGACTGTCTTCCAGTTCTGAACCTTCTCAAGAATAGATGGGAGATTTTTCCTCTGATATAAGCAACTTTGAAATGCAAATGGTATATACTTGTCCCCTTCCTTGCTGCAATAAATATCAATTACTGCTTTAATCTTTCAGTTCCCAGCTAGCTTAATGTACTGCCAAGTGTATGCATTTGTATGTAGCATGGGATGAAGCACAAGGCATACTGTGGTATGTATATATCACAATGTTGTGCCCTAGACAGAAACCATGCTTTGTGCCCTAAATAAAAGTTATTTGCAGGGGCTCTTTTTCCTTCACATTCAAAATCCAGTGCTCACTCAAGTGTCAGAAACACCGCAGCACAAGCTTTTGCTTACCTCTTTATGTGTAAGCATTGGGCTAACGTAAGGTTTGTCAAGTTCTTTTGTCCTCAGCACTTGCTCTTTTTTTTTTTTCCCCCATTTCCTTGCCAAGAATATTTGCTCTTGGGCAACACCTAGTTTTTGGTGTCTCCTGAGCTACTCTGACCCTTCAGGAGATAACCAATAACTTCTCAAACCCTTAAAGGAACTGTCATGGAGTTTTTAATTAATGTTGGTAGGGAATAGAAGATTAACAGTAACATGGCTATCGGTGCTAGAGACAAAGACATAAAAATTAATGCTTTACTGATTGTTAAGAAAGGCTGATAAAAAGTTAGCTAGCTGTGTATGAAGTGCCTGTTCAGAGTCTCAGACCTGGTCCCATGTTCAGTGAAAACATGCCTGAATGGCAGGTTGTTTGGTGCCTATGGCATTGTCAGTGCATCAGGAGTCCATGTTCCTTTTCCCCTAAGGGGAATAAGCCAGTTGCCCACTAAAGATGAGGCTATCTGATTGTCCTAGAAGACAGCATGGCAGTATTAGGGGATAAAATGACCATCTGCAATATTTTGGAAAAAAAGAAACAGGCAAGTGAAAAGAGTTAGCTCAAACCTGGGAAAGTAGGCTGTATGGGGAGCTGAGGAGTGTGTGCTGGTTTTCTTTCTATTTAAAAATAAAAGCAAAGCAAGGTCTGATGTTTAGCGTAGCTTCCAATCCACTGTCAGAAAAGCTATCAGGTTTAATGTTTTGGTATGTGTTGCAAGATTGGGTATTCATATGTTATAATAAATTTCATTAGAAAATTAGTTTTTCTTTGTTTATTTTGCTTTCCACACCACTTTCCTTTTCCTTTGATCTTTTCCCATTTTGCTTCATTTCTTGAATTACACTTCCTTTCCTTCCCTTCCCTCTGTCTTTCATCTTGTTTCTTCTCTCATTCTCTTCCTCCCTGTGGTTTGTGGGGAGGAGAGGAAAGTGTTCTCAAAAGCTGACTTCAGCCCAATGTGTGGGGCAAGACTTCTGTGCTCTCAGTGCAGACAGAGAAACACAACTGCCTTCAGTAGGAGTTTGAGAGTGGTTGCTAGTATCTTTGCCCTGTAAGGTAACCTGTCTGTCTCTCTTGTGACTTACAAAAAGTGTCAAGAGATTAGCCTTTCTAGGCTAAAACTAGCTTTTGTGAATATTCTTATGTTCCTTCCTTTTATCTCTTTTGAACTGTGAACTCCTTCTCCTTGTATTTCCATTTTAATTCTCTTTTCTAATTTGTACCTCAGTTTGTTTAGCTCCCTGTGCTTTGTCTTTTGTTCTCTGCACATCCCAATGGTCAAGCTGG